>NC_143027.1:9697500-9742500 GCF_057628025.1 Oncorhynchus mykiss
GAGATAAGAGACATTATGGCAGACTTATTTACAATTGGCTGTCATAGCCCCACATTAAAAGTACAGTATGTGATGGTGAGTTGAGAAGATAATCAGAAAAACTTTTAGAATGTTTATCAAATGCCTGCCATAGCCCCAAATAAAGACGTTAACATTGGCTGTTAATTACATCCTTTTTTTCACATAGTTGGGGTCTCGAGCATTTTACTAAATGGGGTCATGGCCCCAAAAAGTTTGAGGAACCCCTGTGTTAAACCATGTTCATGGTTAGCCATTGTTATGTAAATATCTCCCAAAAAGTTCCAGTGGACTCAAGACAGAGCAGGTCAACCAAGGCCCCAGTGAGTCGCTGGACCTTGCCCACGGTGGAGGAAAACACTAGTCTGAAGCTTTTTGGTAAAACTCCAGGGAAAATCCCAAATGAAAATGTTCTCTAAACTAATTCTAAACGCCTCTAATATCTCTGAAATATTTCCCTCCATTTCCGACAAAACGCCCACCGCTGGCTCCCCCAATCAGCATAGGTCACAGAGTGGGATGCTACGAGAGTCAGTGATTCACCAAAGCTCTGAAGAATTCCAGGCGACGTACATACATGAGTGTTCTGACAACAAATCTGCATCCCAAATAGCACTCTATTCACCATTCCCTCTAAAGTGCACTACTTTTGACCAGGGCTCTCTAAATAGGGTGCCATTTGGGACTTAAACCCTTGATGTATATACTCTTAGCTGTGCTTATGCTCTAGCCTGTAATTTCCTTGTGCTTCGTCATCGGGCCAGGTCTCATTAGGCTCCACTATAGCGCCCTCTTCTCATCTGGAGTCTGTCATCCAGTCTGTCAACCAGTCTGTCAACCAGGCTTCTAACTCACCGAGACATTTAGCCGTCGTGTGGAGCTCTGGCACTCAGGATCTCATTTCTCAACACTAAAGCTCCAGCTTCAAGTCCTTATCCCTCTTTGAATGCTGGGCACCCAAGGCGTTCAGGCGTTCAGGCGTTCATGTCATGTACTGTCATGTTGTCTTGTCTCTGTCCTTTCCCTTCACCCTGTCTCCCTCTGCTGGTCGTGTTAGGTTACCTTTTCTCCCCCGCTTTCCCCCAGCTGTCCCTTGTCTCCTCTAACTACCCATTCACCCCGTTCCCCACCTGTTCCCTTTTTCCCTCTGATTAGGTCCCTATATCTCTCTCTGTTTCTGCTCCTGTCCTTGTCGGATTCTTGTTTGTTTGTGTCATTCATGCCTGAACCAGACTGCCGTCATGTTTGCTGTAACCTTGTCCTGTCCTGTCGGAATCTGCCGGTCCATCTGAGCCTACCTATGTTTGGTAATTAAAGAAGCTCTGTTTAAGTTGATTCGCTTTTGGGTCCTCATTCACGCACCGTAACAGAAGAATCCGACCAAGAATGGACCCAGCGACTTCGGATCCTCTCCACTCAGCCGTCGAGATCCAGGGAGCGATGCTAGGCAGACACAAGCAGGAATTGTCTGCTGCTCGACATGCCGTTGAGACCCTGGCCACCCAAGTCTCCAACCTCACAGAACAGGTTCACCATCTCCGCCTCGATCCACCGGCCACTTCCAGGGCTTTCGAATCTCCGGAGCCCAGAATCAATAACCCGCCGTGTTACTCTGGGGAGCCCACTGAATGCCGCTCGTTCCTCACCCAGTGTGATATTGTGTTTTCTCTCCAGCCCAACACTTACTCCAGGAGCACTGCTCGTGTCGCCTACGTCATATCTCTCCTTATTGGACGGGCTCGTGAGTGGGGCACGGCAATCTGGGAGGCAAGGGCTGAGTGTACTAACCAGTATCAAGACTTTAAGGAGGAGATGATACGGGTTTTTGATCGATCTGTTTTTGGGGAGGAGGCTTCCAGGGCCCTGTCTTCCCTATGTCAAGGCAATCGATCCATAACAGACTACTCTATTGAGTTTCGCACTCTTGCTGTCTCCAGTGGCTGGAACGAGCCGGCCTTGCTCGCTCGTCTTCTGGAGGGTTTCCGCGCAGAGGTAAAGGATGAGATTCTCTCCCGGGAGGTTCCTTCCAGCGTGGATTCCTTGATTGAACTCGCTATTCGCATTGAGCGACGGGTTGATCTTCGTCACCGAGCTCGTCGCCTCCCTCTCCGCATCACTACCATCTTCCTCTGCCGGCTCGGGTGCTGAGCCCATGCAGCTGGGAGGTATCCGCATCTCGACTAAGGAGAGGGAACGGAGAATCACCAACCGCCTCTGTCTCTATTGCGGTTCCGCTGGTCATTTTGTCACTTCATGTCCAGTAAAAGGCCAGAGCTCGTCAGTAAGCGGAGGGCTACTGGTGAGCGCTACTACTCCTGTCTCTCCTTCAAGATCCTGCACTACCTTGTCGGTCCATCTACGCTGGACCGGTTCGTCAGCTTCCTGCAGTGCCTTAATAGACTCTGGGGCGGAGGGCTGTTTTATGGACGAGACCTGGGCTCGGGAACATGACATTCCTCTCAGACAGTTAAAGGAGCCCACGGCCTTGTTCGCCCTGGATGGTAGTCCTCTCCCCAGGATTCAGCGTGAGACGCTACCTTTAACCCTCACTGTTTCTGGTAATCATAGTGAAACCATTTCTTTTTTAATTTTTCGTTCACCTTTTACACCTGTTGTTTTGGGCCATCCCTGGCTAGTTTGTCATAATCCTTCCATTAATTGGTCTAGTAATTCTATCCTCTCCTGGAACGTCTCTTGTCATGTGAAATGTTTAATGTCTGCTATCCCTCCTGTTTCCTCTGTCTCTTCTTCACAGGAGGAGCCTGGTGATTTGACAGGGGTGCCGGAGGAATATCACGATCTGCGCACGGTGTTCAGTCGGTCCAGGGCCACCTCTCTTCCTCCACACCGGTCGTATGATTGTAGTATTGATCTCCTTCCGGGAACCACCCCCCCCCGGGGTAGACTATACTCTCTGTCGGCTCCCGAACGTAAGGCTCTCGAAGATTATTTGTCTGTAGCTCTTGACGCCGGTACCATAGTCCCCTCCTCCTCTCCCGCCGGAGCGGGGTTTTTTTTTGTCAAGAAGAAGGACGGGTCTCTGCGCCCCTGCATAGATTATCGAGGGCTGAATGACATAACAGTGAAGAATCGTTATCCGCTTCCTCTTATGTCTTCAGCCTTCGAGATCCTGCAGGGAGCCAGGTTTTTCACTAAGTTGGACCTTCGTAACGCTTACCATCTCGTGCGCATCAGGGAGGGGGACGAGTGGAAGACGGCGTTTAACACTCCGTTAGGGCACTTTGAATACCGGGTTCTTCCTTTCGGCCTCGCTAACGCTCCAGCTGTCTTTCAGGCATTAGTCAATGATGTCCTGAGAGACATGCTGAACATCTTTGTTTTCGTTTACCTTGACGATATCCTGATTTTTTCACCGTCACTCCAGATTCATGTTCAGCACGTTCGACGTGTCCTCCAGCGCCTTTTAGAGAATTGTCTTTTTGTGAAGGCTGAGAAGTGCACTTTTCATGCCTCCTCCGTCACATTTCTCGGTTCTGTTATTTCCGCTGAAGGCATTAAGATGGATCCCGCTAAGGTCCAAGCTGTCATTGATTGGCCCGTCCCTAAGTCACGCGTCGAGCTGCAGCGCTTTCTCGGCTTCGCGAACTTCTATCGTCGTTTCATCCGTAATTTCGGTCAGGTGGCAGCTCCTCTCACAGCCCTTACTTCTGTCAAGACGTGCTTTAAGTGGTCCGTTTCCGCCCAGGGAGCTTTTGATCTCCTCAAGAATCGTTTTACATCCGCTCCTATCCTTGTTACACCTGACGTCTCTAGACAGTTCGTTGTCGAGGTTGACGCGTCAGAGGTGGGAGTGGGAGCCATCCTTTCTCAGCGCTCCCTCTCTGACGACAAGGTCCACCCATGCGCGTATTTTTCTCATCGCCTGTCGCCGTCGGAACGTAACTATGATGTGGGTAACCGCGAACTGCTCGCCATCCGGTTAGCCCTAGGCGAATGGCGACAGTGGTTGGAGGGGGCGACCGTTCCTTTTGTCGTTTGGACTGACCATAGGAACCTTGAGTACATCCGTTCTGCCAAACGACTTAATGCGCGTCAGGCGCGTTGGGCGCTGTTTTTCGCTCGTTTCGAGTTCGTGATTTCTTATCGTCCGGGCTCTAAGAACACCAAGCCTGATGCTTTGTCTCGTCTCTTCAGTTCTTCAGTAGCCTCCACTGACCCCGAGGGGATTCTCCCTGAGGGGCGTGTTGTCGGGTTGACTGTCTGGGGAATTGAGAGGCAGGTAAAGCAAGCACTCACTCAAACTCCGTCGCCGCGCGCTTGTCCTAGGAACCTTCTTTTCGTTCCCGTTCCTACTCCTCTGGCCGTTCTTCAGTGGGCTCACTCTGCCAAGTTAGCCGGCCACCCTGGCGTTCGGGGTACGCTTGCTTCCATTCGCCAGCGTTTCTGGTGGCCCACCCGGGAGCATGACACGCGTCGTTTCGTGGCTGCTTGTTCGGTCTGCGCGCAGACTAAGTCCGGTAACTCTCCTCCTGCCGGCCGTCTCAGGCCGCTTCCTATTCCCTCTCGACCGTGGTCTCACATCGCCTTAGATTTTGTCACCGGACTGCCTTCGTCAGCGGGGAAGACTGTTATTCTTACGGTTGTCGATAGGTTCTCTAAGGCGGCTCATTTCATTCCCCTTGCTAAGCTTCCTTCTGCTAAAGAGACGGCACAAATCATCATCGAGAATGTTTTCAGAATTCATGGCCTTCCGTCAGACGTCGTTTCGGACAGAGGTCCGCAATTCACGTCTCAATTTTGGAGGGAGTTTTGCCGTTTGATTGGGGCTTCCGTCAGTCTCTCTTCCGGCTTTCACCCCCAGTCTAACGGTCAAGCAGAACGGGCCAATCAGACTATTGGTCGCATCTTACGCAGTCTTTCTTTTCGCAACCCTGCGTCTTGGTCAGAACAGCTCCCCTGGGCAGAATACGCCCACAACTCGCTTCCTTCGTCTGCGACCGGGCTATCTCCTTTTCAGAGTAGCCTCGGGTACCAGCCTCCGTTGTTCTCATCTCAGTTCGCCGAGTCCAGCGTCCCCTCCGCTCAGGCTTTTGTCCAACGTTGCGAGCGCACCTGGAAGAGGGTCAGGTCTGCACTTTGCCGTTATAGGGCGCAGACTGTGAGAGCTGCTAATAAGCGTAGAACGAAGAGCCCTAGATATTGTCGCGGTCAGAGAGTTTGGCTCTCCACTCAGAACCTTCCCCTTAAGACGGCTTCTCGCAAGTTGACCCCGCGGTTCATTGGTCCATTCCGTATCTCTCAGGTCATTAATCCTGTCGCAGTGCGACTTCTTCTTCCGCGATATCTTCGTCGCGTCCACCCGGTCTTCCATGTCTCCTGTGTTAAGCCCGTTCTTCGCGCCCCCGCTCGTCTTCCCCCCCCCCCCCCATCCTTGTCGAGGGCGCACCTATCTACAGGGTCCGTAAAATCTTGGACATGCGTCCTCGGGGCCGTGGTCATCAGTACCTAGTTGACTGGGAGGGGTACGGTCCTGAGGAGAGGAGTTGGGTTCCCTCTCGGGACGTGCTGGACCGTGCGCTGATTGATGATTTCCTCCGTTGCCGCCAGGTTTCCTCCTCGAGTGCGCCAGGAGGCGCTCGGTGAGTGGGGGGGTACTGTCATGTACTGTCATGTTGTCTTGTCTCTGTCCTTTCCCTTCACCCTGTCTCCCTCTGCTGGTCGTGTTAGGTTACCTTTTCTCCCCCGCTTTCCCCCAGCTGTCCCTTGTCTCCTCTAACTACCCATTCACCCCGTTCCCCACCTGTTCCCTTTTTCCCTCTGATTAGGTCCCTATATCTCTCTCTGTTTCTGCTCCTGTCCTTGTCGGATTCTTGTTTGTTTGTGTCATTCATGCCTGAACCAGACTGCCGTCATGTTTGCTGTAACCTTGTCCTGTCCTGTCGGAATCTGCCGGTCCATCTGAGCCTACCTATGTTTGGTAATTAAAGAAGCTCTGTTTAAGTTGATTCGCTTTTGGGTCCTCATTCACGCACCGTAACAGTTCAGGCGTTCAGGGCGTTTAGTATGCACGTTAAAAAAAACAAGACTGTTAAGAAAAACGACTTCTGCTCTAATAAATAAGAAAAATATGAAAAGGTTTGGCGTTGGTTTTATTTGATTTGTTACGAAGTTATGAAGTTATTTTTGTAACACATTTTCTTCAGTTTTTCTCTCTCACTTTGGCTAATTCCCGCTCTCTTTTAAACCCATTCTCACCCCTCATCTGTCATTCCCTGAGCGGGATGGGTCCATTGCTCAAAAGCGGCAGGCCTAAATTATTGATTGGCACATGAAACAGGATCGTGAAAGGGGGACGGCTCGTTCGTCAGACGTGGCAGCTTTATCACTCTGTGTAATTCACCCCTGTCCTGCTCTCCTCCTATCCTCCATCCCCTCTTCCTCCCCAAGCCAAGTGCCTCTGACAGGGCTGCCAGTCTAGGCTGACTGGGTGACTTACTGAGCAGTACAGGCAGTCAAAGGACACACACACACATACAGAATGTCCTAAAGATGTGATCATCAATAGAGTTCCTGGAGGCAGACAGATTGCAGAAAACAGAGAAGAGCAGAGAACAGGAAGGCCCCTAAAGGCATGGTAGTAAACAGAGAACAGGAAGGGCCCTAAAGGCATGGTAGTAAACAGAGAACAGGGAGGGCCCCTTAAGGCATGGTAGTAAACAGAGAACAGAGAGGGCCGTAAGGGCATGGTAGTAAACAGAGAACAGAAAAGGCCCCTAAAGGCATGGTAGTAAACAGAGAACAGAGAGGGCCCCTAAAGGCATGGTAGTAAACAGAGAACAGAGAGGGCCGTAAGGGCATGGTAGTAAACAGAGAACAGAGAGGGCCCCTAAAGGCATGGTAGTAAACAGAGAACAGAGAGGGCCCCTAAATGCATGGTAGTAAAGAGAGAACAGAGTGGGCCCCTAAAGGCATGGTAGTAAACAGAGAACAGAGAGGGCCCCTAAAGGCATGGTAGTAAACAGAGAACAGAGAGGGCCCCTAAAGGCATGGTAGTAAACAGAGAACAGAGAGGGCCCCTAAAGGCATGGTAGTAAACAGATAACAGAGAGGGCCCCTAAAGGCATGGTAGTAAACAGAGAACAGAGAGAGCCCCTAAAGGCATGGTAGTAAACAGAGAACAGAGAGGGCCCCTAAAGGCATGGTAGTAAACAGAGAACAGAGAAGGCCCCTAAAGGCATGGTAGTAAACAGAGAACAGGCAGGGCCCCTAAAGGCATGGTAGTAAACAGTCCATAACTCCTCTCTACCACTGTACCATCATCCCATCACAGCAATAGTAGCATTAAGTAGAACAGTCCCTGTGACCACTTCAATAAAATTTATGATCTTCCTATATGAACTTCAAGCTGGGTCCAGCCATACAAAAATATTCAGTATAAACACATGATTGAATGTTACTTTGGATAAAAGTGTCTACTAAATGGGATATATTTGATATACAGTGCATAGATTTTTTATTATTTTTTGCAAAAACAAAATGTAATTTCTAAGGATTTTAGACATCAGTAGTTTAGTTATTACATTGGTCAACTACCTGGTAAATACATTGATATTAATAATTTGGGTATTTCTTCTGTGATGAGGTGCTTTCAGTATATGCAGTAGTTGATTCATGAATATGGTTAGTATTACTGAATAGGACAATGTATGAATAAGGAAGTGTTATAGAGCATTATGGGTAATATAGTACATCATGCTACAGACAACATGGTTACATAGGACTGTAAGCTAAAGGATTGGCATTTGTTCCATTCAGCACTCTATGGCGTCCCAAAGGTTCCATCCAGCACTCTATGGCGTCCCAAAGGTTCCATTCAGCACTCTATGGCGTCCCAAAGGTTCCATTCAGCACTCTATGGCGTCCCAAAGGTTCCATTCAGCACTCTATGGCGTCCCAAAGGTTCCATTCAGCACTCTATGGCGTCCCAAAGGTTCCATTCAGCACTCTATGGCGTCCCAAATGTTCCATTCAGCACTCTATGGCGTCCCAAAGGTTCCATTCAGCCCTGTATGGATGCGTACCAAATAGCACCCTATTCCCCATATAGTGCACTACTTTTGAGCCGAGCCCTATGGCATTTGGGGCGCAGGCTAAACCTCTCACATCTACCCACACCTCTCCATCAGATTTGTGACACGACAGTAACAACACTTGACTCCTGGCACAGGGATCTCGAGTTTGCGACATAATGCTTCCCCAGACATCTCATCTCTTCACCCTTTATCTGGAGGGGGTGTAGGGGTTGTCGGGTTTGGAGTGAAGGGGCCCCTTCTTGAGGAACGGTCCCTTGATGACATATCTGGGCAGTAGTCGTGGCAGCCGTGAGGTAATGCTATCCTTATCATATCCACAGGATCAGCTGCAGCTGCAGAGCAGAACCCTGACCCTGTCCATATGAACCCTGACCCTGTCCGTCTGTCTATCTGTGCCAGGGACTCCCACCTACCCCCAGTTCTATCCCCCTCCGGGCCCAACTACCCCAACCGTCCCTGAGAAAATAAAACCAGGGTGATCGCTATCTCAGACAGACTCGCATATCTTTCTCATACAATTGCACAGACATACATTTACACAGCTACACAAATCCTATGCAAGTCAACAAAGGTAAGATTTAAGACTCCCAAGGGGCACAGAGGTCTACACACTTCCCTACAGGCACTGCATCTCAGTGCAAGAGGCGTCACTACAATCCCTGGTTCGAATCCAGTCTGTATAACATCCGGCTGTGATTGAGAGTCCCATAGGGCGACGCACAATTGGCCCAGCGTTGTCCAGGTTAGGCCGGGGTAGGCCATCATTGTAAATAAGAATTTGTTCTTAACTGACTTGCCTAATTAAATAAAAAAGTGACTAGGTAACAGGATAGATGATAAATAGTAGCAGCAGCATACGTGATTAGTCTAAAGAGGGTCAATGCAGATAGTCCGGGTATCGATTGGTTAACTATTTAACTACTTAGGGCCTTCCTCTGACACCGCCTGGTATAGAAGTCATGGATGGCAGGGAGCTTGGCCCCAGTGATGTACTGGGCCGTAGGCGGATGCCAAGCAGTTGCCATACCAAGCGGTGATGCAGCCAGTCAAGATGCTCTCAATGATGAAGAACCTTTTGAGGATCTGAAAGGACCCATGTTGAATATGTTAAGCCTCCTGAGGGAGAAGAGGCGTTGTCGTGCCTTCTTCACGACTATGTTGGTAATTCATGATAATTCCTTAGTGATGTGGACACGGAGGAACTTGAAGCTCTCGAGCCGCTCCACTACAGCCCGTCGATGAGGATGGAGGCGTGCTCAGCCCTCCGTTTCCTGTAGTAAACGATCAGCTCCTTTGTCTTGCTGACGTTGAGGGAGAAATTGTTGTCCTGGCAGCTCATCGTCATCGTGATCAGGCCAATCACCGACGTGTCACAAGAAAACTTAATGATGGTGTTGGGATCATGTATGGCCACACAGTCATGGGTGTACAGGGAGTACAGGAGGGGTCTAAGTACACACCGCTAAGGGGCCCCTGTGTTGACGGTCAGTGTGGCAGATGTGTTGTTGCCTACCCTCACCACCTGGGGGCGGCCCGTCAAGAAGTCCAGGATCAGTTCAGTCAGTCCCAGGATCCTAAGATTAATGATGAGCTTTGAGGGCACTATGGTGTTGAACGCTGAGCTGTAGTCAATTAATTAAACACATTCTCACATTGGTGTTCCTCTTATCCAGGTGGGAGAGAGCAGTGAGGAGTGCATTAGAGATTGCGTCATCTGTTGATCTGTTGGGGCGGATTGCAAATTGGTGTGGGTCCAGGGTGTCTGGGATGATGGTGTTGATGTGAGCCATGACCAGCCTTTCAAAGCAATTCATGGCTACAGATGTGAGTGCTACGGGGCAAAGGTCATTTAGACAAGTTACCTTGGCATTCTTGGGCACAGGCACAATGGTGGTCTGCTTGAAACATGTAGGTATTAAAGACTAGGTCAGTTAGAGGTTGAACATATCAGTGAAGACACTAGCCAGCTGGTCAGCGCATGCTCTGAGTAAGCGTCCTGGTAATCTGTCCTGCAGGCCTTGTGAATATTAACCTGTTTGACAGTCTTATTCACATCGGCTAGGGGGAGCGAGATCGAGATCGCACAGCCGTCCGGACCAGCTGGTGCTCTCATGCTTGATTCAGTTTCAGTTTCCCTGGATTAAAATCACGAGAAAATAGGAGCAATGCCTCTGAATGTGCATTTTCTTGTTTGCTTATGGCCCTATGCCTGTCTTAGTGCCAGCATCAGGTTGTGGTGGTACATAGACAGAGGTTGTCCATTTAGTTCTCCAGAGATGGTACATTCGGCAATAAAAAATAGGGTAGAGGTGGTTTATTTACTGGCCGTTGTAGTCTCTTCAGGGATCCCGCTCGTTTGCCTCTCTTGAGCTGTCTCTTCTTCTTTCGAGTCAGGTCGATTAGGGCCTGGTCCTCAATGAGCAGTAAATCCACATCTGCCGACTCGTCTGATGTCCAGAAGCTGTTTTCGGTCATAGGAAACGATGGCGGAGATATTATGTGCAATAAAAAGTGAAGATCAGAGTAAAAAAACTGAAACAAACAGAATTGGTCAGGAGCATGTAAAACGACAGCTATCCACTGCAGCGCCATCTGGGAGCATTGGTGGCTTTTATGTGTGATGTCGTGCTTTGGCAGGAGGGCACTCGCACACTCACACTCTAGCCTGTTTATGTGCAGACCGGCGTTTAAACTTCCTTTTGATTCTTACCTCCAGAGTTCCCTTCAACCTGTTCTCTGTCCTCACAGTGACACTGATCTTTCTGTCCACAATGTACCACACGGGACTGCCACTCGGAGCACTGCTGTTGTTGTTGTTGTTGTTCTTCAACTTTTGTGCGTGATCTCGCTCCTTAAAAACTCAGCAAATGGCCCTAAATGACACCACCAAACCGAGAGAAGAAAGCAGAAAGGGATATACGAGGTAAAAAATGATGCAGCCGAAAAATAAAGAATTGAACTGGCGTTACAAGAGCAGTAGAATGTCTTAGAAGAGTTACACCATCTCTGCATTAGAAGAGTTACACCATCTTTGCATTAGTGCGGTGGGTTGTAGAAAGACGGGCCACCTATTATTGATTCTGATAATGACCGTTCCTGGGGAAAGCAGGGTTAGAGTGGGGTCAGTAGTCCTCACAGGGCCTCGGGGGCCCTCAATGACATTCATGTCCAGTAGGGAAAGAGAGGAGGGCCTCTCTTTGCTAGGACACTTTTAAACTCACCCAGCCTGAGACACCAGCATCCTGATGGTTTCCCCGAAATCCTGGTTGGAGGATTCCCGGGATCAGGAGGGAATAAGCAGCAAATCCTGGTTGGAGGATTCCCGGGATCAGGAGGGAATAAGCAGCAAATCCTGGTTGGAGGATTCCCGGGATCAGGAGGGAATAAGCAGGAAATTCTGGTTGTTGGATTCACGTGATCAGGAGGGAAAAAGCAGCAAATCCTGGATTCCCCCAAACAGGATTCCGGGAAAACCGGGGAATTTATTGAAAGTTCCCGAAATTGCGCAACCCTAGTTAAGGTGGTAGTGTATCAGAAGTCATGGAGGGAGTTATACCGTGCCTCTTTGGCCCGTTTGTAATGAATGCATGTGCGCACACACACAAGCACGCTCGACACACGCACGCACACGCCTACACACAAGGGCTGCACTTTGATGTAATCTGAGGATCTTATCAGTCGCTTATCTAGAGCATTGTCTTCCCCCATCCCCGTACCCGCATTCTCACACACACACACACACAATTCATTTACAGAATATTGGGAGTCAAATTCAGTCAAATTTTGAATTAATTAATAAATTCCTTTGAGAGTTCTTTGACAGTCTGCACAGAGGCTCCCAGACTTTGACAGTCTGCACAGAGGCTACGAGTCTTTGATAGTCTGCACAGAGGCTCCGAGGCTTTGACAGTCAGCACAGAGGCTCCGAGGCTTTGACAGTCAGCACAGAGGGTCAGACACTTTGACAGTCTGCTCAGAGGCTCCCAGACTTTGACAGTCTGCTCAGAGGCTCCCAGACTTTGACAGTCTGCTCAGAGGCTCCCAGACTTTGACAGTCTGCACAGAGACTCCCAGACTTAGACAGTCTACACAGAGGCTCCCAGACTTAGACAGTCTACACAGAGGCTCCCAGACTTTGACAGAGGGAAGGAGAAAAAGCCCAGACTGACAGAATAATGAGATGAACACAGGAGATTCCAACATATTTGTATAAAGTTTTCCAACATATAAAGTTTGACCAACATATTAACATATTCTCACTTAACAACATATTAACATATTCTCACTTAACAACATATTAACATATTCTCACTTAACAACATATTAATATATTCTCACTTAACAACATATTAACATATTCTCTACAATCTAACGCTGTGTAAAATGGCCTGTTTCCGAGTGCGTACATGTAAGTCAGAATATCTTTAACGATAAGAAGTAGAAGCTCATTATTGAGAAGTCTGAATACAAACAGAACTTGAGCAGTCTTGATTAGTCGGCTCTGGAAGGTCATGGATCTTTACATGTGCTAATGTGCCCTTTGTCTATTGTACTCATATCACACACAGTATAGTGAAGACACTACACAGATCATTTCTGTCTTCAGTTGCTATGACACAGCTGTTTAGGGGGCAGGCAAATGCTATAATTCAACACTGTTCCGATCTGTAACAAGGTGTGCTGAGAGTCAGGAAGCAAGTTCAGGGAGTGAGTATTTTAATACAGAAACACAACATAATACAAAATAAGAGACACAAACAAGGCACAGACATGACACAGCAACAGAAACAAGGGGAGTGACAGATATATGGAAGATAATCAAGGAGATGATGGGAGTCCAGGTGAGTGTCATGAGGCGCAGGTGCGCGAAACGATGGTGACAGGTGTCAGGATAATCAGCAGCCTGACGATCTAGAGGCCGGAGAGGGCGTAAACGTGACAAGATCCTTATTGTCACTCTGATCAATGGCATGTAAGTACTTGGTACCATCAGGACCTATGTGTATGTCATCTCTCATGACCGCCTGCTAACACCTTTCTCATTTAATCTACGTCGGTTTGCCAGACCAAGCTCTTGGGCAGTTAAAACCTTTCTCATTAACTGAACTGGTGTGCAATACTGTTTTCCATACAACCTTACAAAGCTCTCACAGAACTGTTGTGACACTGAGCCTCTCCAACCCGCTCCAATGTGATACATCTTGCACGTGAGATTGTACGTGCTTTGACAAAATAGGTCCAACAAACATAATGGACATCCTCCACATTGACCCTTAAGCCAAACTTTTCATTATTGTGCATTGAAATGAGAAAACCCTGTTGAGATTCTAGCAGGTAGGTTGGCCTGTCTGCTTTCAGTGCATCAACTGTAAGATAAATATTTCTTACTATTACATCATCGAGCACACCAATATCCTTCCCGACAGTTAAAACGTGTTTTGCTGCCCCAGTAGGACTTAAGGGGTGTCTCTCCCATAGACACCAATGCGATAGCAGCTACGGCTGGACTTCTTGAACATGAACCAGAACATTATTTGCTAGTGAGATGTCTCGCTTCCTCTTCCGTCTCTGTTCTTAACTGACTTGCCTAGTTAGATAAAGGTAAAAAAAAACTATTCCAACAACAACAGCAGCAGCATCTATAGCAGACTAGCGACTGCACCGAAACGGGCGACAGATGTTTGTCGAGTATGACGGAACGAGCTTTCCGCAAGTTCAATATTGCTCAATCTAATTTTAAATCAGCATGAATTGAGCAATAAAAAGCCCCACTCGTGGTGTTCTTTGTTATCAGTTGCTCCCCAACAGTGCAGATGGAGAGTGGCGCATGGCAGATTTTCAAGGTGAGTCGTCCCATAAAGACATGTAACATAGTTCTACATTTGACAATTTCCTCAAGGATTTTGATGCATACTGTACAACCATCGCTAATACACAACACGGACTCCTCAGACGCAGCTGCAAATCGGTAATTGGGCTGAAATAGAAAGGCATAAGATGTGGAAAACCCCAGACAGAGAAAGCAAAGAAATGGGACATAAAAAAGCTACAGGGATGTTGCCAGGGATACGTTAGTTTATAAATGTAAACCAATCCCTACATTTTAAATACAGTACTGAATTTTGAAAAGTTGAGACTTGTTTCACCGATTTTAGTCTGCTTTTTTTTTTTTTTAGCTTTGAGATTCCAGTCTTGTTTATTGGGCAAAATAACTTATTGTCTCCTGAAAATTCACAGGCTCTGGTAAAGTGGTCAAAAGAACTCTCTGCTGAAGAGAAGCAGCGCTTTGCGGGGGGGGCAACTGAAGACATGATGTCTGATGTGGAGACAGACCCAGAGGACCCCCATGCATTTTTAATAACCCCCCCCCACCCTGGCTCTCCTCTGAGTTTCAGGAATGAATTGCGTCAGCAGACCGGAAAAGGGCCAAGCTCTCATGGAGAAAAAAGGCAACGTCAGATTGAAAACCCGAGCAACCGTCCACATCCACTGCATTCCTACCCAGAACATCTGATTGTGAATGAAACCACAGACACAAATCACCTGCACCTTCACTGACTCTTCACACCTGCATCTCAAGAGACTTTTTGCACTGCCTGACTCACTTGCCCACCCTTACACACACACATAACATACCCTTACACACACACATAACAGACCCTTACACACACACATAACAGACCCTTACACACACACATAACAGACCCTTACACACACACATAACAGACCCTTACACACACACACATAACAGACCCTTACACACACACATAACAGACCCTTACACACACACATAACAGACCCTTGCACACACACATAACAGACCCTTACACACACACACATAACAGACCCTTACACACACACATAACAGACCCTTACACACACACATAACAGACCCTTACACACACATAACAGACCCTTACACAAACACACAACAGACCCTTACACACACACACATAACAGACCCTTACACACACACACACACATAACAGACCCTTACACACACACATAACAGACCCTTACACACACACACATAACAGACCCTTACACACACACATAACATTACCACCCTCTTCTTTGACTTACATATTTTTTAATACACGTCTTGATAGTGCATTTTCCGATAAATCTCTATTGCACTTGAGGAGAGCTTAGGTTAAATAAAATTTAAAAAATACTATTTTGATCGCTGTCAGTCTTTCAAACTTAGCTTGTGGGTATCCTCACGCTTGGCATGCAGGTCATTCTTTAGAGAGGTTGTGATTCTGGTTTGGTTGTCTGGCTGGAAGTGTTTGAGTGGGTGGTTACAATCACACCAGGAGGCTACACAAAACAAAATAAACAACCATTTTGGTAATGCCTTTAGGAGACTGCTATAAGACAGCACAAAACGTCTAACCAGGAAGTGGCTACAAGATTTTTTACAAATGGCAAAAGTTATCTCTCGCACTCGCTTCCTCTCTCTCCCTCCCTTTCCCCCGTGTCAAGTGGTTGAGATCATTACGATAGAGAACACCAAAACAACGGCACGGTGCTTGGAGTCGATAACGTTCACAGCAATACTATGCTGGCTTTGAGAACAGACTGCATGGGGGAATGCGGGTTGCCTTTTGACAGGCGCGATGGCGTCAGCAGATCCAAGGGTGGCGCAGGTTCAAAACCAATCTGGCAACGTTGGCACCGCATACCGATGTGTCACATCTCGGCTGAAACGAAACACCAGGTGGTCCCCCGTTGCTCCATTTCAAACTTCATCATACTGTTCGCCTCAAATATTAGCCCGGTGTCATCAACCAGCTACAGAGTACCAGAGTGCAATGCACGATACGAGTGTTACTCACCCAAAGGAAAACACAGTCTCTGAAAGAGCATGGTAGAAATACAACGCAGGGATGTTTCATCTTGTTTAGTGAGGAACAGTGAATTTGCTAAAAACGTCCTCACAAAGGTTGTCATGAATACAGACAGACAACTATTCATAGTTTGTGTGCTGAAAAAGGACTATGTAAGGTTGAAAACCCTACGACCCAAAAAAGGACAAGGTTGAAAACCCTACGACCCCAAAAAGGACGATGGAAGGTTGAAAACCCTACGACCCCAAAAAGGACTATGGAAGGTTGAAAACCCTACCACCCCAAAATAACTATGTAAGGTTGAAAACCCTACCACCCCAAATAGCACTATGTAAGGTTGAAAACCCTACCACCCCAAAATAACTATGTAAGGTTGAAAACCCTACCACCTCAAAAAGCACTATATAAGGTTGAAAACCCTACCACCCCAAAAAGCACTATGTAAGGTTGAAAACCCTACCACCCCAAAATAACTATGTAAGGTTGAAAACCCTACCACCCCTGTCACGGCCGTCCTCCTCTTCATCTGAAGAGGAGAGACGAGATGGATCTGAGGACCAATACGCGGCGTGGTAAGTGTCCATGGCAAATCTTTAATCAAGAAAGACTGAACACTATACAAACGAGTAACAAAAACAATAAACCAAATTCGACCGTGACGCTACAAAATGAGACCTGTGCTGAAACAAGCCATCAACATAGACAATCACCCACAAACAAACAGTGCAACCCAGGCTACCTAAGTATGATTCTCAATCAGAGACAACTAATGACACCTGCCTCTGATTGAGAACCATACTAGGCCGAAAACAAAGAACTGCCAAAAAACATAGAAAAACAAACATAGACTGCCCACCCAACTCACGCCCTGACCATACTAAATAAATACAAAACAGAAATAAAGGTCAGAACGTGACAACCCCAAAAAGCACTATGTAAGGTTGAAAACCCTACCACCCCAAAAAGCACTATGTAAGGTTGAAAACCCTACCACCCCAAAAAGCACTATGTAAGGTTGAAAACCCTACCACCCCAAAAGCACTATGTAAGGTTGAAAACCCTACCACCCCAAAAAGCACTATGTAAGGTTGAAAACCCTACCACCCCAAAAAGCACTATGTAAGGTTGAAAACCCTACCACCCCAAAAAGCACTATGTAAGGTTGAAAACCCTACCACCCCAAAATAACTATGTAAGGTTGAAAACCCTACCACCCCAAAAAGCACTATGTAAGGTTGAAATCCCTACCACCCCCACCTACACCTGCAAGGAAGTAACAAAACAATGCACAGATAGTCAAAATTATTTTATGTCTATGGTAAATACTGTTAATAATCTTAATAAATAATTGGAAACAAAATAGTACATATTAAAAAATATATTATATCTCACTTTGTATAGCCACCACGACAAGAGTTCCTTTGTGTGAAGTGCACTAGAGTATCTATAATTGCAGTGGAATTGCACCGGCAGCATTTCCTATTGATTCCACTGAGGATTTTGGAGTGTCTGACCTGCGTCCCATTGCACCTTATTTCCTTTATAGTAAACAGAACCCTATTGGCCCTGGTCAAAAGTAGTGCACTATGAAGGGAATAGGGTGCCATCTGGGATACACCCTCTGTCGGTCTATACTTTGTATATAAGAACGTGTGGTTCTGGGTGTTTTCTACTGATAGAGAACTGGAGGGCCCTCTACAGCGTGCCATTGATTACCCGCCTGCAACAGCCCGGCAACAGCCTATTGATTGGACGATATGTAATACACAGCAGCTTAAAATATCAGATGATCGGCCCTGGAAACATTCAGCATACAGATGTAGGATCTTAATTTGACCACTCTTTTGTTGCTGTGAATTTTCAAGCACAGCAGGAAATGCAAAATTGTAGTGTATTCAAGGTTTAAAAAAGTGTCTAAGGTTTGTAATTTTCACTTTAAAACTAAAACGCCCCAATATAAAATACAGTGGATTCGGAAAGTACTCAGACCACTTGACTTTTTCCACATATTGTTGTTACAGCCTTATTCTAAAATGGATTAAAAGAAAACACAATACCTCATAATGACAAAGCAGAAACCGTGTTTTAGAAATGTTTGCAAATGTATTAAAAATAAAAAAAAACTGAACTATCACATTTACATAAGTACTCAGACCCTTTACTGAGTACTTTGGGTATTACACAACAAGCTTGGCACACCTGTATTTGGGGAGTTTCTCCCATTCTTCTCTGCAGATCCTCTCAAGCTCTGTCAGGTTGGAAGGGAAGCACAGCTATTTTCAGGTCTCTCCAGAGATGTTGGATTGGGTTCAAGTACAGGCTCTGGCTGGGCCACTCAAGGACATTCAGAGACTTGTCCCGAAGCCACTCCTACGTTGCATAGGTTTGTTGCCGTGTTGGAAGGGGAACCTTCACCCCAGTCTGAGGCCCTGAGCGCTCTGAAGCAGGTTTTCATCAAAGATCTCACTGTACTTTCTGGCATTCATCTTTCTTTCAATGCTGACTAGTTTCCCAGTCCCTGCTGCTTGGTTTCATTGTCTGAGAGTCTTTAGGTGCCTTTTGAAAAACTCCAAGCGGGCTGTCATGTGCCTTTTACTGAGGAGTGGCTTCTGTCTGGCCACTCCAACATAAAGGCCTGATTGGTGGAGTGCTGCAGAGATGGTTGTCCTTCTGGAAGTTTCTCCTATCTCTACAGAGGAACTCCAGAGGTCTGTCAGAGTGACCATCGGGTTCTTGTTCCCCTCCATGACCAAGGCTCATCTCCCTCGATTGCTCAGTCTGGCCGGGCGGCCAGCTCTAGGAAGTGTCTTGGTGGTTCCAAACTTCTTCCATTTAAGAATGATGGAGACCTCTGTGCTTTTGGGGACCTTTAATGCTGCAGACATTTTTTGGTACCCTTCCCCAGTTATGTGCCTCAACAAAATCCTGTCTCGGATCTCTACGGACAATTCTTTCACCCTCATGGCTTGGGTTTTGCTCTGACATGCACTGTCAACTGTTGGATTTTATATAGGCAGGTGTGTGCCTTTCCAAATCTTGTTCAATCAATTGAATTTACCACAGGTGGACTCCAATCAAGTTGTAGAAACATCAAATCAATGGAAAAAGGATGCACCTGCATCTGAATACCTATAAGGTATATATTTGTTTGTAATTATAGGGTATTATATGTAGATTGATGAGGAAACATTTTCATTTAATCAATTTTAGAATAAGTCACGAAAACAAAATGTGGAAAAAGTCAACGAGTCTGAATACTTTCCGAATGCACTGTATATCAACCCCTACAAAAATGTTCATTAATTATAATCCATATTATAATCCCACATTTCCTGTTGCTGCAGGATTATTTTCCTGCTGTAGCAAACTGGCTCAAATTAAGATCCTACATCTGTACCCTCTCTGTGTGAGATATAGCGAACAGCGAAGAAGATGGGAGAATTAGGCTATTCAATGGCAAGTGTGGGGAGAGGAGTGGGGGAGAAGGACACACAAAATGAGATGTGTTTGTTCAGGACTGACAGATGCGCCACCATGAAAAGCAATCTGCATGTGTGCAATACTGAAATCCGATTACATTTCTCGTTGTTGTTTTCTTTTTAGGTGAGAGCGAGCGGCTGGCAAAACAGATGCGGTAATCAAGATACAGTCAACAACGTGTTATTGCCGAGACGGGGGAGTTACAAGATATGATTCAGTCAGCCATTTAGTTCTCCTTTCCCTGAAAATAGCACCAGAGATTGGTGCAGGTCTAGTCTGGTTTCTTAGAGAGGCTATTTTCTCTAGACCTGGGAGGTTCAGTATATAGCCAGGTTGTAAAGTTATATTTCCATGGGGCAGGCCAGTAATAGCAGCTGGTCCATTCTCTAAGCCTGGGTATAGATGTATGTCCTACTGGGCAGCAATGTATCTGTCGCGCTGCAGCTGGCCCTCCATCACGTGTGATAAAACAATGAGTATCGGGGATGAGGAGCAGCTAGCAGAGTATATCTGCCCTCCTTGAGCATTCTTCTTCCTTGGGGGTGAGAGGGGAGAGGAGGCCGTGTGTGTCACGCACTCACTCACACGCACACACACACACACACACACACACACACACACACACGCAAACACATGGATGTATGCGCACACACACACACACTCACGCGAAGGTATGCACACACAAATATACACACGCACATAGACAAACACACACACACACACACACACACACACACACACACACACACACACACACACATCTAAGGGGCTATAGAGGATTCAGGGGAGAAGAGCAGCTCTGAAGGGGGACGGGGAAACCTATTGGTGTCCAAATCACTGTGATAATAGGACTTCACTCAATGAGACACCATTTTCCCATTGTGACAATTTGCTTTTAATCGTCTTCGATTTGAAGGCATTTTACAGTTGAAAAAGAGGTTACTGTAATAGTCCCTTTGTTGTGATGTATGTAAATCAAACCAACATCCTCTTTTCCTAACTCTCTATATCTGTCTCTCTGTTTGTCTGGATCCCTCTCTCTCTCTGTCTGTCTCTGTCTGTATCTGTCTCTCTGTCTCTCTCTCTCTCTGTCTGTATCTGTCTCTCTGTCTCTCTCTCTCTCTGTCTGTCTCTGTCTGTATCTGTCTCTCTGTCTCTCTCTCTCTCTGTCTGTATCTGTCTCTCTGTCTCTCTCTCTCTCTGTCTGTCTCTGTCTGTATCTGTCTCTCTGTCTCTCTCTCTCTCTGTCTGTCTCTGTCTGTATCTGTCTCTCTCTCTCTGTCTGTCTCTGTCTGTATCTGTCTCTCTGTCTCTCTCTCTCTCTGTCTGTATCTGTCTCTCTGTCTCTCTCTCTCTCTCTGTCTGTCTCTGTCTGTATCTGTCTCTCTGTCTCTCTCTCTCTGTCTGTATCTGTCTCTCTGTCTCTCTGTTTGTCTGGATCCCTCTCTCTCTCTGTCTGTATCTGCCTCTCTGTCTCTCTGTTTGTCTGGATCCCTCTCTCTCTCTGTCTGTCTCTGTCTGTCTCTGTCTCTCTGTCTCTCTCTCTCTGTCTGTATCTGTCTCTCTGTCTCTCTCTCTCTCTGTCTGTATCTGTCTCTCTGTCTCTCTCTTTCTCTGTCTGTCTCTGTCTGTATCTGTCTCTCTGTCTCTCTCTCTCTGTCTGTATCTGTCTCTCTGTCTCTCTCTCTCTCTGTCTGTATCTGCCTCTCTATCTCTCTCTCTCGGTCTGTCTCTCTGTCTGTATCTGCCTCTCTGTCTCTCTCTCTCTGTCTGTCTCTGTCTGTATCTGTCTCTCTGTCTCTCTCTCTCTCTGTGTGTATCTGCCTCTCTGTCTCTCTCTCTCGGTCTGTCTCTCTGTGTGTATCTGCCTCTCTGTCTCTCTCTCTGTCTGTATCTGTCTCTCTGTCTCTCTCTCTGTCTGTATCTGTCTCTCTGTCTCTCTCTCTCTGTGTGTATCTGCCTCTCTGTCTCTCTGTCTGTCTCTCTGTCTGTATCTGCCTGTCTCTCTCGGTCTGTCTCTCTGTCTGTATCTGTCTCTCTCTCTCGGTCTGTCTCTCTGTCTGTCTCTCTCTCTCTCTGTGTGTGTCTGTCTGTGTGCATGTGGGTGTGTGTGTTTTTGTCATATTATTCCAACTACCATTATCCCATTAAGCAGAACAAGGATACCTTTTGGATGTCTGCCTGGCACTCTACCAAAAAAAAGACACCATCTCTCTGGGAGACGACAACCAGCAATTGAAACTCTTAGCAATGATAAGAGAGGATGCTGCCCCTTAAACTAACAATGGGATCAGACAGCAAACTGAGCAGGGATGTATTCATTAGTACACGCTGTAGAAAAACGTAGCAAAGTGTTTTGCAATGGAAAACGCTTTGCCTTGAAATCGAGAGTTGCATATTGGTCAAATTCAAGTAGGTACCATCCCATGTTGACGCGTTTGCTTACGTTTGGTTCCTAGTGAATACAACCCAGGAAAAATACTATCAAACTCCCTGAGCCATCTTTTCTTTCCTATTGCAGCCAGATGGAGGTGGGAAAGTTTACACCGGCGGAAAAACGTACCATACAACATACGCGGCAGGGTAGCCTAGTGGTTAGAGTGTAGAGGCGGCAGGGTAGCCTAGTGGTTAGAGTGTGGAGGCGGCGGGGTAGCCTAGTGGTTAGAGTGTGGAGGCGGCAGGGTAGCCTAGTGGTTAGAGTGTAGAGGTGGCAGGGTAGCCTAGTGGTTAGAGTGTGGAGGCGGCGGGGTAGCCTAGTGGTTAGAGTGTAGAGGCGGCAGGGTAGCCTAGTGGTTAGAGTGTAGAGGCGGCAGGGTAGCCTAGTGGTTAGAGTGTAGAGGCGGCAGGGTAGCCTAGTGGTTAGAGTGTGGAGGCGGCAGGGTAGCCTAGTGGTTAGAGTGTAGAGGTGGCAGGGTAGCCTAGTGGTTAGAGTGTAGAGGCGGCAGGGTAGCCTAGTGGTTAGAGTGTAGAGGCGGCAGGGTAGCCTAGTGGTTAGAGTGTGGAGGCGGCGGGGTAGCCTAGTGGTTAGAGTGTGGAGGCGGCAGGGTAGCCTAGTGGTTAGAGTGTAGAGGTGGCAGGGTAGCCTAGTGGTTAGAGTGTGGAGGCGGCGGGGTAGCCTAGTGGTTAGAGTGTAGAGGTGGCAGGGTAGCCTAGTGGTTAGAGTGTGGAGGCGGCGGGGTAGCCTAGTGGTTAGAGTGTAGAGGCGGCAGGGTAGCCTAGTGGTTAGAGTGTGGAGGCGGCGGGGTAGCCTAGTGGTTAGAGTGTGGAGGCGGCAGGGTAGCCTAGTGGTTAGAGTGTAGAGGTGGCAGGGTAGCCTAGTGGTTAGAATGTGGAGGCGGCGGGGTAGCCTAGTGGTTAGAGTGTAGAGGCGGCAGGGTAGCCTAGTGGTTAGAGTGTAGAGGCGGCAGGGTAGCCTAGTGGTTAGAGTGTGGAGGCGGCGGGGTAGCCTAGTGGTTAAAGTGTGGAGGCGGCAGGGTAGCCTAGTGGTTAGAGTGTAGAGGTGGCAGGGTAGCCTAGTGGTTAGAGTGTGGAGGCGGCGGGGTAGCCTAGTGGTTAGAGTGTAGAGGCGGCAGGGTAGCCTAGTGGTTAGAGTGTAGAGGCGGCAGGGTAGCCTAGTGGTTAGAGTGTAGAGGCGGCAGGGTAGCCTAGTGGTTAGAGCGTTGGACTAGTAACTGAAAGGTTGCAAGTTCAAACCCCCGAGCTGACAAGGTACAAATCTGTTGTTTCTGCCCCTGAACAGGCAGTTAACCCACTGTTCCTAGGCTGTCATTGAAAATAAGAATTAGTTCCTAACTGACTTGCCTAGTAAAATAAATTTAAAAAATACTCTAGTAGATTTAGCCTTCGTTTCAGCATGTCCTATGACCAAATCATAACAAAAGAGTCCAAGTTCACTTTCACAGTGTCCCAGCCAGTCCCAATTACACATAGCGTACCAAACAATGGCGCATCAACCTTTCTTGTTGGGCACCAAGGTCAACTCTGTCACCCACATCAGATCTGTAGCCCGGAATAATGCTATGCAGGCTATTAAAGGTGCTCAGGTTTCTATGATACAGAGTGAATCACACGCTTATCACGTAGCCTATATCATTGTCCCACGCACTCTCTATTCCACATGTCACATAGACACACTACCACACGACATGGGTTCAATGCAGCGCCACTGAAGTCAATAGGTAGCGGATGCTATCTCTTCCTCAGGCACAGAAAGCCCCAATGGCTGCAGAGTATTGATCTGAGAAGGTCATCGATGGAGAAAGAAACCAGACACTGAAATGACTGAAGATGAAGAGGAGTGCTGACGATAGAGTGTGTGAACGGGCTTTATGTCATGAACCCACTTTTACAAACAAACCACAGGAGGATGCTGAGAGGACAGATCATACCAACGGACTGGAATGTTATCGATCGCATGGAAACCACGTGTTTGATGTGTTTAACATCATTCCATTTATTTCGTTCCAGCCATTACTATGAGCCGTTCCTCCCGAATGAAGGTGCCACTGGCCACCTGAGACACACATGAAGTGCGTTCAGAAAGTGTTCACACCAGTTGACTTTTCCCACATTTTGTTGTGTCACAGCCTGAATCTAAAATGGATTACATTTAGATTTTTAATCACTGGCCTACACACAATACTCCATAATGACATCACAATACCCCATAATGACATCACAATACCCCATAATGACATCACAATACCCCATCATGTCAAAGTGGAATTATGTTTTTCAAAAATCTTACAAATTAGAGAGTCAATAAGTATTCAACCCCTTTTGTTATGGTAAGCCTGAATAAGTTCAGGAGTAACAATGTGCTTAACAAGTCACATAGTAAGTTGCATGGACTCACTCTGTGTGCTATAATATTTATTTTTTAATTTTTAATTTCACCTTTATTTAACCAGGTAGGCTAGTTGAGAACAAGTTCTCATTTACAACTGCGACCTGGCCAAGATAAAGCATAGCAGTGTGAACAGACAACAACACAGAGTTACACATGGAGTAAACAATAAACAAGTCATTAACAAATTAGAAAAAAAGAAAAAAAGAGTCTATATACATTGTGTGCAAAAGGCATGAGGAGGTAGGTGAATAATTATAATTTTGCAGATTAACACTGGAGTGATAAATGATCAGATGTGCAGGTAGAAATACTGGTGTGCAAAAGAGCAGAAAAGTAAATAAATAAAAACAGTATGGGGATGAGGTAGGTAAATTGGGTGGGCTATTTACCGATGGACTATGTACAGCTGCAGCGATCGGATAGCTGCTCAGATAGCAGATGTTTAAAGTTGGTGAGGGAGATAAAAGTCTCCAACTTCAGCGATTTTTGCAATTCGTTCCAGTCACAGGCAGCAGAGAACTGGAAGGAAAGGCGGCCAAATTGGCTTTAGGGGTGATCAGTGACATACACCTGCTGGAGCGCGTGCTACGGGTGGGTGTTGCCATCGTGACCAGTGAACTGAGATAAGGCGGAGCTTTACCTAGCATGGACCTGTAGATGAATGGTGTTTAACATGATTTTTGAAAGACTACCACATCTCTGTACCCCACACATACAATTATTTGTAAGGTCCCTCAGTCGAGCAGTGAATTTCAAACACAGATCTTAAGCTATTTGATTTAGAATTTTAGGACCCCTTTAGGTATGAAAAAGTTAATAATAATTACAGTATTGAATTTGTCCTTTACTTAATATAGCCCATAGAAACACATTGAATAACACATTCATAAAAACAGACAGTCAAAAATATAAATAACAAGGAATAAGGTTTTGAAGTGTCTGTCCTATACTTAGGAGATAATAGAAAGCTCAGGAAATATATATATATATTTTTTGACAAATCTTTAACCCCTTATTGGCACTAAACTACCTCCGTACTTCCATTAATTTTATAAACCAGTGCTGGTTACCTTCAGACGAGTCCCGTGACCCCTGTGGCGGTCATAGAGCAAAACAAAGACCGCCGTAATGTTTGTGAGAGTTCCCCTTTAGTGGGGTTCTATCAGTTTGTAGGCCGAACTGTTCGGATGCTACAGGCGTTTCCGTGACAAGAAACATTTTGGGGGATGTCTCCTGGTCTGACAAACACCACTGTAGCTCAGCCACCTTCCACCTCAGATGCAGAAGGACGAGATCGGCGGATGCAGTGGTTTGAGACGCAGACAATCCCAAAACATCGGATATCTGAATGTTTCTTAGATGGACGTACGGGCACGTCAATAGACCCCTAAGGAGTTTAATGACTGTGATAGGAGAACACTGAGGATGGGATCAGCAACATTGTAGTTACTCCACACTACTAACCTAATTGACACACACACACACACACACACGCGCGCACACGCACGCACGCACGCACACACACACGACTGCAATGAACACTCTAAGTGAGTAGATATTGGTATTGACTGGTTCCATTAGATGCCTGCAGACCCCTTTCTCTGCCACGCAGCCTCTGTGGAAAAACACTGAACACCCTCATATTTCATCCCAGAGACGCACCGCCCCAACACAGGACGAGGGACACGCTTCATTAGCTGTACTTACCACTAAATAATTAAAATGCTGACGGATAGATTACCATCCACAAATGGGTGAAACCGTTGCCACGGTGGACAGCTTTATTACGGAACCAAAAAATTATCCCAGTTGAGAATAACTTGATTATTACGCAAGCTCAAGTCAAATTGCAGTAAATATAGAATTCTGTGAGAACCATTTCAGGGACATTTCTATTTCTTATCTAACAGTGTGCTGGGCCAGTGAAATCTCCCAAATTGATTCCTTCTACCCCGGCCAGATACAAGATTGTGAGGCAGTCTGAGTGTTGAGAGACTATTGGATGAGGCTAATGAAAAACGGGCAGAGAGCAGATAAGCTATAGACTGTGTTTGACTCCATCTTTCAATTCTCTCTCTGCTCAAAGACGAGTGGAGGGCCAGTTTACTCAGCAGCAGATAGCAGGGATGAACCTGAAGTGGTTGGCTGCATGCAATCCCTTTATGAACTGTCTTAACCCTTTCACTGCAGCAACTCAGCGGCACAAGAGATTTTGGCAGGTCTATATGTATTGGACTAATGGTTAAGACGTTGGTATTTCTACAGGGAAAACCGGGATTCAGATCCCACCCGACATATATCGATACTGACACTCCATCCGTACTCTGTCCAGTCACTGCTTTCCATGGGAACCTGACGTAGACCGTACTAACTGATGATCCCAACCTGAGATGGACCGTACTGACTGATGATCCCAACCTGAGATGGACCGTACTGACTGATGATCCCAACATGAAGTAGACTGTACCAACTGATGATCCCAACCTAAAGTAGACCGAACTAACTGATGATCCCAACCTGAAGGAGACCGTACCAACTGATGATCCCAACCTGAGATGGACCGTACTGACTGATGATCCCAACCTGAGATGGACCGTACTGACTGATGATCCCAACATGAAGTAGACTGTACCAACTGATGATCCCAACCTAAAGTAGACCGAACTAACTGATGATCCCAACATGAAGTAGACTGTACCAACTGATGATCCCAACCTAAAGTAGACCGAACTAACTGATGATCCCAACCTGAAGGAGACCGTACTAACTGATGATCCCAACCTGAGATGGACCGTACTGACTGATGATCCCAACCTGAGATGGACCGTACTGACTGATGATCCCAACATGAAGTAGACTGTACCAACTGATGATCCCAACCTAAAGTAGACCGAACTAACTGATGATCCCAACCTGAAGGAGACCGTACCAACTGATGATCCCAACCTGAAGTAGACCGTATCAACTGATGATCCCAACCTGAAGTAGACCGTACTAACTGATGATCCCAACCTGAGATGGACCGTACTGACTGATGATCCCAACCTGAAGTAGACCGTACTAACTGATGATCCCAACCTGAGATGGACCGTACTGACTGATGATCCCAACCTGAGATGGACCGTACTAACTGATGACCCCAACATGAAGTAGACTGTACCAACTGATGATCCCAACCTAAAGTAGACCGAACTAACTGATGATCCCAACCTGAAGGAGACCGTACCAACTGATGATCCCAACCTGAAGTAGACCGTACCAACTGATGATCCCAACCTGAAGTAGACCGTACTAACTGATGATTCCAACCTGAGATGGACCGTACTGACTGATGATCCCAACCTGAAGTAGACTGTACTGACTGATGATCCCAACCTGAAGTAGATCGTACTGACTGATGATCCCAACCTGAAGTAGACCGTACTAACTGATGATCCCAACCTGACGTGGTCCGTACTAACTGATGATCCCAACCTGAAGTAGACCGTACTAACTGATGATGCTAACCTGACGTGGACCGTACTAAGTGATGATCCCAACCTGACGTGGCCCGTACTTACTGATGATCCCAACCTGAAGTAGACCGTACTAACTGATGATCCCAACCTGAGGTAGGCAGTATTAACTGATGATCCCAACCTGAAGTAGGCAGTATTAACTGATGATCCCAACCTGAAGTAGACTGTACTAACTGATGATCCCAACCTGAAGTAGGCAGTAGTAACTGATGATCCCAACCTGAAGTAGACCGTACTAACTGATGATCCCAACCTGAGATAGACTGTACTAACTGATGATCCCAACTTGACGTGGCCCGTACTAACTGATGATCCCAACCTGAAGTAGACTGTACTAACTGATGATCCCAACCTGAAGTAGACTGTACCAACTGATGATCCCAACCTGAGGTAGGCAGTATTAACTGATGATCCCAACCTGAAGTAGATCGTACTAACTGATGATCCCAACCTGAGATAGACTGTACTAACTGATGATCCCAACTTGACGTGGCCCGTACTAACTGATGATCCCAACCTGAAGTAGACTGTACTAACTGATGATCCCAACCTGAAGTAGACTGTACTAACTGATGACCCCAACCTGACGTGGCCCGTACTAACTGATGATCCCAACCTGAGATGGATCGTACCAACTGATGATCCCAACCTGAGGTGGATCGTACTGACTGATGATCCCAACCTGACGTGGAACGTACTAACTGATGACCCCAACCTGAGATGGAACGTACTAACTGATGACCCCAACCTGAGATGGATCGTACTAACTGATGACCCCAACCTGAGATGGATCGTACCAACTGATGATCCCAACCTGAGATGGATCGTACCAACTGATGACCCCAACCTGAGATGGATCGTACTAACTGATGACCCCAACCTGAGATGGATCGTACCAACTGATGATCCCAACCTGAGGTGGATCGTACCAACTGATGATCCCAACCTGAGGTGGATCGTACGGTCTAGTACGGTCTACTGACTGACGATCCATACCTGACTTATTACATTTGAACCTGCTCAGCCCTTTTTGACGTGATACCAGGGAAAATCAAGTACTGTATACTCACAATTGTATACTCACAGTATAGCTTAGGGTCTATTTCAAGTCTCTGTATCCTCAGAAAGACACACATGCCTCACTCTCTGCAGTCCTCAGTGACAGTCACTGGGCCCCTAGCCTCTCCTCAGTGACAGTCACTGGGCCCCTAGCCTCTCCTCAGTCAGTCACTGGGCCCCTAGTCTCTCCTCAGTCAGTCACTGGGCCCCTAGCCTCTCCTCAGTCAGTCACTGGGCCCCTAGTCTCTCCTCAGTCAGTCACTGGGCCCCTAGTCTCTCGTCAGTCAGTCACTGGGCCCCTAGTCTCTCCTCAGTCAGTCACTGGGCCCCTAGCCTCTCCTCAGTCAGTCACTGGGCCCCTAGCCTCTCCTCAGTCAGTCACTGGGCCCCTAGCCTCTCCTCAGTCAGTCACTGGGCCCCTAGCCTCTCCTCAGTCAGTCACTGGGCCCCTAGCCTCTCCTCAGTGACAGTCACTGGGCCCCTAGCCTCTCCTCAGTCAGTCACTGGGCCCCTAGCCTCTCCTCAGTCAGTCACTGGGCCCCTAGCCTCTCCTCAGTCAGTCACTGGGCCCCTAGCCTCTCCTCAGTCAGTCACTGGGCCCCTGTCTGAAAAAAAGACACTGACAAAACAAAGGAAGTGCCTCTCCTGAGAATGCCTCTCCCATTCCAACGCAAAAATCCAATACTAAAGTTGTCCAGACTTCCAACAGTTGAGTCAACGAGACAGGATTTGTAAGGATGGCCTCGCAAGGCTACTGGGCCCCTAATAGTGCCAGTACTCCCTTCTAATCGCTCCCTCCAAGGCCTTGGCTAGCCCTCTCACAGCCTAGCATCAACATTCACATGATAACAGGGTTAGGGAAAGGAGCCAGGTCTCTCAGTGACAGGCAGTGCTGAGTAAACTAGAGAGATACAGTGTACAACAGACTCAGAGGGCCCCGGAGGCCCCAGATACCGTGCTACCTACCACAACGCTACTGTCACAGCATTCAGTGGAAAAAGCCGAACCTTAGACATTGGCAAGTGTCTCATAGAGAGAGAGAGGGAGATGTCAAGACACATGAGGGTATCCTTACTAGTGTGCTCCTTAGAGCTATCCGTGGTGAGTCACAACATGAACCAGATTTAGGGGCTAAAACTAGTGTTTTAATTTTCATCCGTCATAATGTTCCTGTCTGACTGAGGATGAAGCGTCGTGTGTGGAGTAGTATGGAGTCGTCATCCTCATGCTGCAATTCCACTGATTATGGAGCTGGTAACGATTCCTGGGACCACCTGTACGTAAAATGTATGTACGCATGACTTTCGCTTGTACGATTATAAATGCAGACAAGACTTACATCTGCATTTCAATGGAGGTTGTGGAGGAAGATATGAAAGGTCTGCAAAGACATCCGTTAGACTGCTGTGGAGGGGAGATGTGACGGACTGGTATGACGGTGGGGTATGAATCCACAGGGAACCATGGTAACGAGCCTACTACTCAATTCCTGTGATGCATTGACAAAAGCCATGTGCAGCCATGATGGCCTCTTTATCTTGAAAGAGCTTGAATTGAACTGTTCTTTTTCATCCTCTAACGTGTCGCGCAGGAAGTCCTCCCTTTGTACCGTGAAAAAAAAAGTCCTTCAACCTCTGTACATGCGGTTCCATGTCTCCTGTTATGTTGCGATATCAAACCCTGTCACAGTCATCAAAGGTCCACTTGTTAAAAGGATACAGCTGAATTAAAATTGCACGCTTGGGATTGGAGGATGGTGTCTGGCTGTATCCAGGGGGCTGTATGCCTGGGAGGGGAGGAGAGAGAGGATGCCAGCGGGACCCATTGGTACCCCCCCCCCCCCCCCCGCAGAAATGGAGGACAGAGGAGAGGTGGGAGAGGAGAGAGATGGAGGACAGAGGAGAGAGATGGAGGACAGAGGAGAGGTGGGAGAGGAGAGAGATGGAGGACAGAGGAGAGGTGGGAGAGGAGAGAGATGGAGGACAGAGGAGAGGTGAAAGAGGAGAGAGATGGAGGAGAGAGGAGAGGTGGGAGAGGAGAGAGATGGAGGACAGAGGAGAGGTGAAAGAGGAGAGAGATGGAGGACAGAGGAGAGGTGGGAGAGGAGAGAGATGGAGGACAGAGGAGAGGTGGAAGAGGAGAGAGATGGAGGACAGAGGAGAGAGATGGAGGACAGAGGAGAGGTGAAAGAGGAGAGAGATGGAGGACAGAGGAGAGGTGGGAGAGGAGAGAGATGGAAGACAGAGGAGAGGTGGGAGAGGAGAGAGATGGAGGACAGAGGAGAGGTGGGAGAGGAGAGAGATGGAGGACAGAGGAGAGGTGGGAGAGGAGAGAGATGGAGGACAGAGGAGAGGTGAAAGAGGAGAGAGATGGAGGAGAGAGGAGAGGTGGGAGAGGAGAGAGATGGAGGACAGAGGAGAGGTGAAAGAGGAGAGAGATGGAGGACAGAGGAGAGAGATGGAGGACAGAAGAGAGAGATGAGGACAGAGGAGAGAGATGGAGGACATAGGAGAGGTGGAAGAGGAGAGAAATGGAGGACAGAGGAGAGGTGGGAGAGGAGAGAGATGGAGAGGTGGGAGAGGAGAGAGATGGAGAGGTGGGAGAGGAGAGAGATGGAGGACAGAGGAGAGAGATGGAGGACAGAGGAGAGAGATGGAGGACAGAGGAGAGGTGGAAGAGGAGAGAGATGGAAGACAGAGGAGAGAGATGGAGGACAGAGGAGAGGTGAAAGAGGAGAGAGATGGAGGACAGAGGAGAGGTGGAAGAGGAGAGAGATGGAGGACAGAGGAGAGGTGGGAGAGGAGAGAGATGGAGGACAGAGGAGAGAGATGGAGGACAGAGGAGAGGTGGAAGAGGAGAGAGATGGAGGACAGAGGAGAGGTGAAAGAGGAGAGAGATGGAGGATAGAGGAGAGGTGGAAGAGGAGAGAGATGGAGGACAGAGGAGAGGTGGGAGAGGAGAGAGATGGAGGACAGAGGAGAGAGATGGAGGACAGAGGAGAGAGATGGAGGACAGAGGAGAGAGATGGAGGACATAGGAGAGGTGGAAGAGGAGAGAAATGGAGGACAGAGGAGAGGTGGAAAAGGAGAGAGATGGAGGACAGAGGAGAGGTGGAAGAGGAGAGAGATGGAGGAGAGAGGAGGGGTGGGAGAGGAGAGAGATGGAGGACAGAGGAGAAGTGGAAGAGGAGAGAGATGGAAGACAGAGGAGAGGTGGGAGAGGAGAGAGATGGAGGACAGAGGAGAGAGATGGAGGACAGAGGAGAGGTGGGAGAGGAGAGAGATGGAGGACAGAGGAGAGAGATGGAGGACAGAGGAGAGAGATGGAGGACAGAGGAGAAGTGGAAGAGGAGAGAGATGGAAGACAGAGGAGAGGTGGAAGAGGAGAGAGATGGAGGACAGAGGAGAGGTGAAAGAGGAGAGAGATGGAGGAGAGAGGAGAGGTGGGAGAGGAGAGAGATGGAGGACAGAGGAGAGGTGGAAGAGGAGAGAGATGGAGGACAGAGGAGAGAGATGGAGGACAGAGGAGAGAGTGATGGAGGACAGAGGAGAGAGATGGAGGACATAGGAGAGGTGGAAGAGGAGAGAAATGGAGGACAGAGGAGAGGTGGAAAAGGAGAGAGATGGAGGACAGAGGAGAGGTGGAAGAGGAGAGAGATGGAGGAGAGAGGAGGGGTGGGAGAGGAGAGAGATGGAGGACAGAGGAGTGGTGGGAGAGGAGAGAGATGGAGGACAGAGGAGAGAGATGGAGGACAGAGGAGAGGGGAAAAGGAGAGAGATGGAGGACAGAGGAGAGGGGAAAAGGAGAGAGATGGAGGACAGAGGAGAGGTGGAAGAGGAGAGAGATGGAGGACAGAGGAGAGGGGAAAAGGAGAGAGATGGAGGACAGAGGAGAGGTGGAAGAGGAGAGAGATGGAGGACAGAGGAGAGGTGGAAGAGGAGAGAGATGGAGGACAGAGGAGAGGTGGAAACAGAGAAAGGAGACAGAAGAGGAATGAGCACAGGGATGGGAGGAGACAGGGATGAGAGGAGACAGGGATGAGAGGAGACAGGGATAGGAGGAGACAGGGATGAGAGGAGACAGGGATGAGAGGAGCGGCTGGGTCGAGACAGGGATGAGAGGAGACAGGGATGAGAGGAGACAGGGATGAGAGGAGACAGGGATGGGAGGAGACAGGAATGAGAGGAGACAGGGATGAGAGGAGACAGGGATGGGAGGAGACAGGGATGAGAGGAGACAGGGATCAGAGGAGACAGGGATGAGAGGAGCGGCTGGGTCGAGACAGGGATGAGAGGAGCGGCTGGGTCGAGACAGGGATGAGAGGAGCGGCTGGGTAGAGACAGGGATGAGCGGAGCGGCTGGGTAGAGACAGGGATGAGAGGAGCGGCTAGGTCGAGACAGGGATGAGAGGAGACAGGGATGAGAGGAGCGACTGGGTCGAGACAGGGATGAGAGGAGACAGGGATGAGAGGAGCGGCTTGGTCGAGACAGGGATGAGAGGAGCGGCTGGGTCGAGACAGGGATGAGAGGAGCGGCTGGGTCGAGACAGGGATGAGAGGAGCGGCTGGGTCGAGACAGGGATGAAAGGAGCGGCTGGGTGGAGACAGGGATGAGAGGAGAGGGAAAGAAAAGTGGAGAGAAATCTCTGGAGATGAATGAGGATAGGTGGAAGAAAGAGAGAGGTTTATACAGAATGCTGTATGTCATGACTATTGTGGAAGTGCAGGTTCAGTAAATCAACTCAGCGCTTTACTCTCCACATATGTACTATTTATGACATTGATTCATTCAAATATGAATAGAAACAACAGAAAATGACTGCATTTCATCATAAATTACACCTTGAATGTTTGATGGGCTGTGTGATCCATGGGACTAAAGCAAAATGATAAGCCAGACAGGTTCCCAAGGCACAGTGGGTACACCGTTGTTGATAGCTAGCTATTGTCCATCACATCTCCCCAATTTAACATTCCAACGCAGAGCCAACAGTAGGAAGGGCCATATTTAAACCCAATTTGCTAATCTGCGGTGGGATAAATATGAAAGATAATGATTCATTCAGGGGCTCTGAGCGGATGAAAGGAGACAGATCTGACTACCCGATCTGGAGAAGCGAAGAAAAGCTCCTTTTCTACTTAGATGTCGCAAGTTTGTTTAGTTCAGACCATGTTCAGAGATCCCTCCCTCTTCTCCCTCTCCCAGACCTCTGCTTTTAGAACTCTAGATAATGACAATAATGATAATCATTACCCCCAGCAGAGCTAGAGGGAGTGTGCGAGTGTGTAGGAAACATGCAGTGATCCATAGAGAATATTGCTATTGTACTGTGTGTTGTGATGTAGGCCTAATGCCTAATGCCTAATGCCTACACATTCTCACATACATGTGAGTCCAACACAGGGACAGATTATACGAGGGCGTTTACAGGTAGGCATTGATGCCTCTGCGCCATGACTCACAGCTTTTCCTGCCAAGCACGACAGGCGTACAGGCTGAGGAGGACATAGGGTTATTAACAGTATATTATTGGCTTTGTTTCCCTACACATATTTAATAATTCAACGGCAGATTGGGTAAATAAATAAGAGTATAATCTAATTTGAGTGTGTTCAAATCTAATTTGTGTGTGTGTGTGTGCGTGCGTGTGTGTGTGCGCGCGTGCGTGTGTGTGGGTATGTGTGTGTGTGTGTGTGTGTGTGAGAGAGAGAGAGAGAGAGAGAGAGAGAGAGAGCGAGAGAGAGACAGAGAGAGAGAGAGAGAGAGCGACAGAGAGAGAGAGAGAGATAGAGAGAGAGAGAGAGAGAGACGGAGAGAGAGAGAGAGAGCGAGAGAGAAAGAGAGAGAGCTATTGCTATGAGTCGTGGCATATACGACTGTCGCTTCACTGCAGTTTCTCCTGCAGCCACCCCACTCCCCCACCCTCTTCACCCCCCCCCCCCTTCACCCTCTTCCCTCCCTCCCTCCCTGTCTCTTTCGCCATGCTCCTCCCTCGTTCCCCAGAGATTTACAAGGGCAGCCTTGCTCCTGGGCTTAAAAAGCTGTTACTGTTTCGCTCCACCCCTTCATCCCTCCGTCCCTCCATTCCTCCATCTCCACCTCAGCCTCTTTTCTCTGGAAGAATGAATCCTTCCATCTCCACCTCAGCCTCTTTTCTCTGGTAGAATGAATCCTTCCGTCTCCACCTCAGTCTCTTTTCTCTGGTAGAATGAATCCTTCCGTCTCCACCTCAGCCTCTTTTCTCTGGTAGAATGAATCCTTCCGTCTCCACCTCAGCCTCTTTTCTCTGGTAGAATGAATCCTTCCGTCTCCACCTCAGCCTCTTTTCTCTGATAGAATGAATCATTCCGTCTCCACCTCAGCCTCTTTTCTCTGGTAGAATGAATCCTTCCGTCTCCACCTCAGCCTCTTTTCTCTGGTGGAATGAATCCTTCCGTCTCCACCTCAGCCTCTTTTCTCTGGTAGACTGAATCCTTCCGTCTCCACCTCAGCCTCTTTTCTCTGGAAGAATGAATCCTTCCATCTCCACCTCAGCCTCTTTTCTCTGATAGAATGAATCCTTCCATCTCCACCTCAGCCTCTTTTCTCTGATAGAATGAATCCTTCCGTCTCCACCTCAGCCTCTTTTCTCTGATAGACTGAATCCTTCCGTCTCCACCTCAGCCTCTTTTCTCTGGAAGAATGAATCCTTCCATCTCCACCTCAGCCTCTTTTCTCTGGAAGAATGAATCCTTCCGTCTCCACCTCAGTCTCTTTTCTCTGATAGAATGAATCCTTCCGTCTCCACCTCAGCCTCTTTTCTCTGGTAGAATTAATCCTTCCGTCTCCACCTCAGCCTCTTTTCTCTGATAGAATGAATCCTTCCGTCTCCACCTCAGCCTCTTTTCTCTGATAGAATAAATCCTTCCGTCCCTTCTTTTAGAACCAACAGACGAGATAGGGGGGTATGAGTGGCTGAGGTTTCAGATGGATTTTTGGCACATTTTATACACAATGGGAGTGTTTAAAGAGAGGGAGGAAGGGAGGAATAGATGGATGGTGTCAGGAGAGACAGTGAGGAATAGAGGGATGGTGTCAGGGGAGACAGTGAGGAATAGAGGGATGGTGTCAGGGGAGACAATGAGGAATAGAGGGATGGTGTCAGGGGAGACAGAGAGGAATAGAGGGATGGTGTCAGGGGAGACAATGAGGAATAGAGGGATGGTGTCAGGGGAGACAGAGAGGAATAGAGGGATGGTGTCAGGGGAGACAGTGAGGAATAGAGGGATGGTGTCAGGGGAGACAGTGAGGAATAGAAGGATGGTGTCAGGGGGAGACAGAGAGGAATAGAGGGAAGGTGTCAGGGGAGACAGTGAGGAATAGAGGGATGGTGTCAGGGGGAGACAGAGAGGAGTAGAGGGATGGTGTCAGGGAGACAGAGAGGAATAGAGGGATGGTGTCAGGGAGAGACAGAGAGGAATAGAGGGATGGTGTCAGGGGAGACAGTGAGGAAGAGAGGGATGGTGTCAGGGGAGACAATGAGGAATAGAGGGATGGTGTCAGGGGAGACAGTGAGGAATAGAGGGATGGTGTCAGGGGGAGACAGTGAGGAATAGAGGGATGGTGTCAGGGGGAGACAATGAGGAATAGAGGGATGGTGTCAGGGGAGACAGTGAGGAATAGAGGGATGGTGTCAGGGGAGACAGTGAGGAATAGAGGGATGGTGTCAGGGGGAGACAATGAGGAATAGAGGGATGGTGTCAGGGGGAGACAGAGAGGAATAGAGGGATGGTGTCAGGGGAGACAGTGGGGAATAGAGGGATGGTGTCAGGGGGAGACAATGAGGAATAGAGGGATGGTGTCAGGGGAGACAGAGAGGAATAGAGGGATGGTGTCAGGGGAGACAGTGGGGAATAGAGGGATGGTGTCAGGGGAGACAGTGAGGAATAGAGGGATGGTGTCAGGGGGAGACAATGAGGAATAGAGGGATGGTGTCAGGGGAGACAGTGGGGAATAGAGGGATGGTGTCAGGGGAGACAGAGAAGAATAGAGGGATGGTGTCAGGGGAGACAGTGGGGAATAGAGGGATGGTGTCAGGGGGAGACAATGAGGAATAGAGGGATGGTGTCAGGGGAGACAGTGGGGAATAGAGGGATGGTGTCAGGGGAGACAGAGAGGAATAGAGGGATGGTGTCAGGGGAGACAGAGAGGAATAGAGGGATGGTGTCAGGGGAGACAGAGGGGAATAGAGGGATGGTGTCAGGGGAGACAGAGAGGAATTGAGGGATGGTGTCAGGTAGAGACAGTGGGGAATAGAGGGATGGTGTCAGGGGAGACAGTGGGGAATAGAGGGATGGTGTCAGGGAGACAGAGAGGAATAGAGGGATGGTGTCAGGGGAGACAGTGAGGAATAGAGGGATGGTGTCAGGGGGAGACAATGAGGAATAGAGGGATGGTGTCAGGGGGAGACAGAGAGGAATAGAGGGATGGTGTCAGGGGAGACAGTGGGGAATAGAGGGATGGTGTCAGGGGAGACAGTGGGGAATAGAGGGATGGTGTCAGGGGAGACAGTGAGGAATAGAGGGATGGTGTCAGGGGAGACAGTGAGGAATAGAGGGATGGTGTCAGGGGAGACAGTGAGGAATAGAGGGATGGTGTCAGGGGAGACAGAGAGGAATAGAGGGATGGTGTCAGGGGAGACAGTGGGGAATAGAGGGATGGTGTCAGGGAGACAGAGAGGAATAGAGGGATGGTGTCAGGGGAGACAGTGAGGAATAGAGGGATGGTGTCAGGGGGAGACAATGAGGAATAGAGGGATGGTGTCAGGGAGACAGAGAGGAATAGAGGGATGGTGTCAGGGGAGACAGTGAGGAATAGAAGGATGGTGTCAGGGAGACAGAGAGGAATAGAGGGATGGTGTCAGGGGAGACAGTGAGGAATAGAGGGATGGTGTCAGGGGAGACAATGAGGAATAGAGGGATGGTGTCAGGGGAGACAGAGAGGAATAGAGGGATAGTGTCAGGGGAGACAGTGGGGAATAGAGGGATGGTGTCAGGGGAGAGACACAAGCCCCTATGTGTAAATGGATTAGAAAAGCAGTCAATCTGGCTGCCCCTGAAACAAGGGAGCTAACAGGGACGGGATGACCAGATTCCCCCCATCAGCCAGGACATAAAATGGAATAAACACATCGCCAGGCTGGCTGTATTTCAGCACTGACACCGCCATCATAACCTGTGGCTCCAGACAGACAATAATTCAAGGCTTCTTATCCTACCACCCTGGGAACAGCAGTGTGACTGGTAGCCAGAGACACTGGACTCTGGAACAGCAGAGCAGTGTGTGTGTGTGTGTGTGTGTGTGTGTGTGTGTGTGTGTGTGTGTGTGTGTGTGTGTGTGTGTGTGTGTGTGTGTGTGTGTGTGTGTGTGTGTGTGTGTTCAATATCTGAAGGAAACTTACTAGAGGCCCTGTGGTTAAATTACCTGGTTAAATCAGCTGGTTACATTACCTGGTTACATTACCTGGTTAAATTACCTGGTTACATTACCTGGTTAAATGACCTGGTTAAATTACCTGGTTATATTACCTGGTTACATTACCTGGTTACATGACCTGGTTAAATGACCTGGTTAAATGACCTGGTTACATTACCTGGTTATATTACCTGGTTACATTACCTGGTTACATTACCTGGTTATAGTACCTGGTTACATTACCTGGTTACATTACCTGGTTATATTACTTGGTTATATTACCTGGTTACATTACCTGGTTACATTACCTGGTTACATTACCTGGTTATATTACCTGGTTACATTACCTGGTTATATTACCGGGTTACATTACCTGGTCACATTACCTGGTTATATTACCTGGTTACATTACCTGGTTATATTACCTGGTTACATTACCTGGTTATATTACCTGGTTACATTACCTGGTTACATTACCTGGTTATATTACCTGGTTATATTACCTGGTTATATTACCTGGTTACGTTACCTGGTTACATTACCTGGTTATATTACCTGGTTATATTACCTGGTTACATTACCTGGTTATATTACCTGGTTATATTACCAGGTTACATTACCTGGTTACATTACCTGGTTACATTACCTGGTTAAATGACCTGGTTAAATTACCTGGTTATATTACCTGGTTACATTACCTGGTTACATTACCTGGTTACATTACCTGGTTATATTACCTGGTTATATTACCTGGTTATATTACCTGGTTACATTACCTGGTTATAATACCTGGTTACATTACCTGGTTATATTACCTGGTTACATTACCTGGTTATATTACCTGGTTACATTACCTGGTTACATTACCTGGTTACATTACCTTGTTAAATGACCTGGTTAAATGACCTGGTTACATTACCTGGTTACATTACCTGGTTACATTACGTGGTTACATTACCTGGTTACATTACCTGGTTACATTACCTGGTTATATTACCTGGTTACATTACCTGGTTATATTACCTGGTTACATTACCTGGTTACATTACCTGGTTACATTACCTGGTTATATTACCTGGTTACATTACCTGGTTATATTACCTGGTTACATTACCTGGTTACATTACCTGGTTACATTACCTGGTTATATTACCTGGTTATATTACCTGGTTATATTACCTGGTTACGTTACCTGGTTACATTACCTGGTTATATTACCTGGTTATATTACCTGGTTACATTACCTGGTTATATTACCTGGTTATATTACCAGGTTACATTACCTGGTTATATTACCTGGTTACATTACCTGGTTACATTACCTGCTTATATTACCTGCTTATATTACCTGGTTATATTACCCAGTTATATTACCTGGTTATATTACCTGGTTACATTACCTGGTTACATTTGGCAAAGGAGTTGACACTCAGTTAGGCTTGTGAGATACAGAGATGAGGAAGCTGAGATACAGAGATGGGAGGAAGCTGAGATACTGAGGTGGGAGGAAGCTGAGATACAGAGATGGGAGGAAGCTGAGATACTGAGGTGGGAGGAAGCTGAGATACAGAGGTGGGAGGAGACTGAGATACAGAGGAGGATCAGATATATATAGAGGTGGGAGGAGACTAAGATACAGAGGAGGATCAGATATATATAGAGGTGGGAGGAGACTAAGATACTGAGGTAGGAGGAGACTGAGATACAAAGGTGGGAGGAGACTGAGATACAGAGGTGGAAGGAGGCTAAGATGCAGAGGTGGGAGGAGGCTGAGAAACTGAGATGGGAGGAGACTACGATACTGAGGTAGGAGGAGACTGAGATACAGAGGTGGGAGGAGACTGAGATACTGAGGTGGGAGGAGGCTGAGATACTGAGGTGGGAGGAGGCTGAGATACTGAGGTGGGAGGAGACTGAGATACAGAGATGGGAGGAGGCTAAGATGCAGAGGTGGGAGGAGGCTGAGATACTGAGGTGGGAGGAGACTAAGATACTGAGGTAGGAGGAGACTGAGATACAGAGGTGGGAGGAGACTGAGATACAGAGATGGGAGGAGGCTAAGATGCAGAGGTGGGAGGAGGCTGAGATACTGAGGTGGTAGGAGACTAAGATACTGAGGTAGGAGGAGACTGAGATACAGAGGTGGGAGGAGACTGAGATACTGAGGTGGGAGGAGGCTGAGATACTGAGGTGGGAGGAGGCTGAGATACTGAGGTGGGAGGAGACTGAGATACAGAGATGGGAGGAGGCTAAGATGCAGAGGTGGGAGGAGGCTGAGATACTGAGGTGGGGGGAGGCTGACATACTGAGGTGGGAGGAGACTGAGATACAGAGGAGGATCAGATATATATAGAGGTGGGAGGAGACTGAGGTAGGAGGAGACTGAGATACAAAGGTGGGAGGAGACTGAGATACAGAGGAGGATCAGATATATATAGAGGTGGGAGGAGACTGAGATACAGATGAGGATCAGATAAATATAGAGGTGGGAGGAGACTAAGATACTGAGGTAGGAGGAGACTGAGATACAGAGGTGGGAGGAGACTGAGATACTGAGGTAGGAGGAGACTGAGATACAGAGGTGGGAGGAGACTGAGATACAGAGATGGGAGGAGACTGAGATACTGAGGTAGGAGGAGACTGAGATACAGAGATGGGAGGAGGCTGAGATACTGAGGTGGGAGGAGACTGAGATACAGAGATGGGAGAAGACTGAGATACAGAGATGGGAGGAGGCTAAGATGCAGAGGTGGGAGGAGGCTGAGATACTGAGGTGGGAGGAGACTGAGATACAGAGGTGGGAAGAGACTGAGATACAGATGTGGGAGGAGACTGAGATACAGAGATGGGAGGAGGCTGAGATACTGAGGTGGGAGGAGACTGAGATACAGAGATGGGAGAAGACTGAGATACAGAGATGGGAGGAGGCTAAGATGCAGAGGTGGGAGGAGGCTGAGATACTGAGGTGGGAGGAGACTGAGATACAGAGGTGGGAGGAGACTGAGATACAGATGTGGGAGGAGACTGAGATACAGAGATGGGAGGAGGCTGAGATACTGAGGTGGGAGGAGACTGAGATACAGAGATGGGAGAAGACTGAGATACAGAGATGGGAGGAGGCTAAGATGCAGAGGTGGGAGGAGGCTGAGATACTGAGGTGGGAGGAGACTGAGATACAGAGGTGGGAAGAGACTGAGATACAGAGATGGGAGGAGGCTGAGATACTGAGGTGGGAGGAGACTGAGATACAGAGATGGGAGAAGACTGAGATACAGAGGAGGATCAGATATATATAGAGGTGGGAGGAGACTGAGATACAGATGAGGATCAGATAAATATAGAGGTGGGAGGAGACTAAGATACTGAGGTAGGAGGAGACTGAGATACAGAGATGGGAGAAGACTGAGATACAGAGATGGGAGAAGACTGAGATACAGAGATGGGAGGAGGCTAAACTCTCTAGCTGCCTCTTTCTCATCAGCCCTTTCCCTTTCCTCTTCTTGTCTCCTCCCCTTCTTGTCTCCTCTCCTTCTTGTCTCCTCTCCTTCTTGTCTCCTCTCCCTTCCTCACCTCTCCTCTTCTCCCTCCTCCTCTCCCCACCTCCTCTCTCCTCACCTGTCCCCCCCCCTCCTCTCTACTCCTCTGTCCTCTCCTCACCTCTCCCCTCCCGTCCCCTCCCCTCCTCTCCTCTGGTTTAAATATAGAGCCCCCAGGGTAGTGTTAATGGACTCCTGCCTTTGACCTTATTAAAGCCACATTAGAGCTGACAGTGGTGGATCTCTTTCTCCCTCTTTCTCTTTCTTCTCTCTATCAATCTTCTCCTCAGTTTTATCTCCTACTCCTGGACCTGGCTTCCTGCTGGACCTGGCTTCCTGCTCCAGAGGTGTGACCTCTGTCTCCAGATACCGATCGCTCCTGGAAATAGACCACTGAGCATTCTCCCAGTGTGGTTTGGATGAACTAAAAAAGGTACGTACAATAACCATTCGGTCGGCGCTGACGGACATCGTTGCTTTGTGAATGTCTATTTCTGCCAGAGGTTACAGGGGTTACAGTGCACTGAGATAAAGAGGAACCTCTGGCAGGCATAGACATTCTCAAAGAAATTATGTTGTCACCGACCCTTAGACGTTTTCTACATTTTGTTACATTACAGCCTAATTCTAAAATGTTTTTTTTTTTTAAATTCCCCCATCAATCTGCATACAATACCCCATAATGACAAAGCAAAAACAGGTTTTTTGAAATGTGTGCTAATTCATAAAAATAAAAATAAATGAAATATCACATTTCCATAAGTATTCAGACCCTTTATTCAGTACTTTGTTTAAGCACATTTGGCAGTGATTACAGCCTTGAGTCTTCTTGGGTATGACGCTAAAATCTTGGCACAGCTGTATTTGGGGGGTTTCTCACATTCTTCTTTGCAGAACCTCTCAAGCTCTGTCAGGTTGGATGGAGAGCATCGCTGCGCAACTATTTCAATGGTCTCTCCCGAGATGTTAAATCGGGCTCGGGCTGGGCCACTCAAGGACATGTCTTGGCTGTGTGCTTAGGGTCGTTGTCCTGTTGGAAGGTCCTAAGTGCCCTGTAGCAGGTTTTCATCAAGTATCTCTCTGTACTTTGCTCCGTTCATCTTTGCCTCGATCCTGACTAGTCTCCCAGTCTCTACCGCTGAAAAACATCCCCATAGCATGATGCTGCCACCGCCATGATGCTGCCACCGCCATGATGCTGCCACCGCCATGATGCTGCCACCGCCATGATGCTGCCACCGCCATGATGCTGCCACCACCATGATGCTGCCACCACCATGCTTCGCCGTAGGGATGGTGCCAGGTTTCCTTTAGATGTGACGCTTGGCATTCAGGCCAAAGAGTTAAATCTTGGTTTCATCAGACCAGAAAATCTTGTTTCTCATGGTCTGATAGTCTTTAGGTGCCTTTTGCCAAACTCCAAGCAGGATTTCATGTGCCTTTTACTGAGGAGTGGCTTCCGTCTGGCCACACTACCATAAAGGTCTGATCGGTGGAGTGCTGCACAGATGGTTGTCCTTCTGGAAATTTTTCACATCTCAACAGATGTGAAAAAAAAAAAAAAAAAGAGGAACTCTGTTCTTGGTCACCCGATGGCTTAGCTCTAGGAAGAGTCTTGGTGGTTCCAAACTTCTTCCATTTAAGAATGATGGAGGCCACTGTGCTCTTTGGGGACCTTCAATTCTGCAGGAATTTTTTGGTACCCTTCCCCAGATCTGTGCCTCGACACAATCCTGTCTAGGAGCTCTACAGATAATTCCTTTGACTTCATGGCTTGGTTTTTGCTCTGACATGCACTGTCAAATGTGTGACCTTATATAGGCAGGTGTGTGCCTTTCTAAATCATGTCCAATCAATTGAATGTACCACAGATGGACTCCGATCAAGTTGTAGAAACATCTCAAGGATGATCAATGGAAACAGGATGCATCTGAGGTCAATTTCGAGTCTCAAAGCAAAGGGTCTGAATACTTTTGTAAATAAGGTATTTCTGTTAATAAAGGAAAGGGCGGGACTAGGCCTGGACGGTGGGTGGTGAGATGAACACTTAAGAAACGCCTATATCTTCAGCACTTCCGGCCGGAGCTAGAAACCCAGGGTAACGAAGTGAGAAGTGGGCTCCTTGCTCCCTCCGTCATGAATAAAGCAAGAGAGAAGTGGTCTTTTGGGGCTGTAGTTGGGCTGTAGTGTAGCAGGTTGAGAGCTTCAAATTCCTTGGTGTCCACATCAACAACAAACTAGATTGGTCCAAACACACCAAGACAGTCGTGAAGAGGGCACGACAAAGCCTATTCCCCCTCAGGAAACTAAAAAGATTTGGCATGGATCCTGAAATCCTCAAAAGGTTCTACAGCTGCAACATCGAGAGCATCCTGACTGGTTGCATCACTGCCTGGTACGGCAACTGCTCGGCCTCCGACCGCAATGCACTTCAGAGGGTAGTGCGTACGGCCCAGTACATCACTGAGGCAAAGCTGGCTGCCATCCAGGACCTCTACACCAGGCGGTGCCAGAGGAAGGCCCTAAAAATTGTCAAAGACCCCAGCCACCCCAGTCATTGACTGTTCTCTCTACTACCGCATGGCAAGCGGCACCAGAGCGCCAAGTCTAGGACAAAAAGGCTTCTCAACAGGTTTTACACCCAAGCCATAAGACTCTTGAACAGGTAATCAAATGGCTACCCGGACTATTTGCATTGTATGCCCCCCTCCAACCCCTCTTTTACGCTGCTGCTATTCTCTATTTATCATATATGCATAGTCACTTTAACGATACCTACATGTACATACTACCTCAATAAGCCTGACTAACAGGTGTGTCTGTATGTAGCCTTGCTACTCTTTTTTCAAATATATTTTTACTGTTTTTTTATTTCTTTACTTATCTACACACACATACCTTTTTTTGGCACCATTGGTTAGAGCCTGTAAGTAAGCATTTCACTGTAAGGTCTACCTACACCTATTGTATTTAGCGCACGTGACAAATAAACTTTGATTTGATTTGATTTGGGTCAGCAGAGCCTGCATAGTCTAGCCCCATGGAAAGCCCTGGAAATGTTGCACATGCAGGAACAAACAACGCCCAATATTCAATGGTTCAATGGTTCAACGGTCACTTTCTGGTTGACCTTCTGCACAGTACCGCTGTGGGACCAGCAGCGTTGACTCACCCACAGCCCCA
>NC_143027.1:9747500-9752500 GCF_057628025.1 Oncorhynchus mykiss
CTAAACAATAGATCCGTAAAGCATTATATCCAGATTTATTCCCCTCCTAAACAATAGATCCGTAAAGCATTATATCCAGATTTATTCCCCATCTAAACAATAGATCCGTAAAGCATTATATCCAGATTTATTCCCCTCCTAAACAATAGATCCGTAAAGCATTATATCCAGATTTATTCCCCTCCTAAACAATAGATCCGTAAAGCATTATATCCAGATTTATTCCCCTCCTAAACAATAGATCCGTAAAGCATTATATCCAGATTTATTCCCCATCTAAACAATAGATCCGTAAAGCATTATATCCAGATTTATTCCCCTCCTAAACAATAGATCCGTAAAGCATTATATCCAGATTTATTCCCCATCTAAACAATAGATCCGTAAAGCATTACATCCAGATTTATTCCCCTCCTAAACAATAGATCCGTAAAGCATTATATCCAGATTTATTCCCCTCCTAAACAATAGATCCGTAAAGCATTATATCCAGATTTATTCCCCATCTAAACAATAGATCCGTAAAGCATTATATCCAGATTTATTCCCCATCTAAACAATAGATCCGTAAAGCATTATATCCAGATTTATTCCCCTCCTAAACAATAGATCCGTAAAGCATTATATCCAGATTTATTCCCCTCCTAAACAATAGATCTGTAAAGCATTATATCCAGATTTATTCCCCATCTAAACAATAGATCCGTAAAGCATTACATCCAGATTTATTCCCCTCCTAAACAATAGATCCGTAAAGCATTATATCCAGATTTATTCCCCTCCTAAACAATAGATCCGTAAAGCATTATATCCAGATTTATTCCCCATCTAAACAATAGATCCGTAAAGCATTATATCCAGATTTATTCCCCTCCTAAACAATAGATCCGTAAAGCATTATATCCAGATTTATTCCCCTCCTAAACGTGATGTGTAGACGGTACACAGAAGGGCTTCATAAAGAACAATGCTATGCAGTAGAAATGCTATTTGATCTCTAAAGGTCTGTCCAGGACTGATTTCTTCACCCTGTTCCAGCAGGTTTTCATACCAAGACTCCCACCCCCTCCACAAGAACTGCTCCCGAAACTGACCGCAGTCGCGCAAATGTTCATTTAGGAGTGTGTGAAGCTGCTGGCTTGCCAATCATGGTCCCAGCAAATCTGTGCAAAAAAATAAGTACTATAACAACAAACCTAAGAAATAGGTCACATTGACAGAGATCCTCACATGGACCATTTTATTAGGCTATCGGTTTTACTGGGCTTATATAAGCCAAAAGGTTATAGACGTAGGTAGTTGAAGAGAGCAGAGTTGGAGAGAGAACACATTCCCTTGAGATATATTTTGCATGTAGCCTGGAGCGGGGCGACTTTCAGACGGAGACAAATAAAGTCAGCAAAAAAAGAAACATCCCTTTATCAGGACCCTGTCATTCAAAGATAATTCGTAAAAATGCAAATAACTTCACAGATCTTCATTGTAAAGGGTTTTAACACTGTTTCTCATGCTTCTTCAATGAACTATAAACAATTAATGAACATGCACCTGTAGAACGGTCGTTAAGACACTAACAGCTTACAGACAGTAGGCAATTACGATCACAGTTATGAAAACTTAGGACACTAAAGAGGCCTTTCTACTGACTCTGAAAAACACCAAAAGAAAGATGCCCAGGGTCCCTGCTCATCTGCGTGAACATGCCTTAGGCAAGCTGCAAGGGGGCATGAGGACTGCAGATATGGCCAGGGCAATAAATTGCAATGTCTGTACTGTGAGACACCCAAGACAGCACTACAGGGAGACAGGAAGGAAAGCTGATCGTCCTCACAGTGGCAGACCACATGTAACAGCACCTGCACAGGATTAGTACATCCGAAACTCACACCTGCGTGACAGGTACAGGATGGCAACAACAACTGCCCGAGTTACACCAGGAACACAATCCCTCCAGGGCTTGTAGGTCTGTTGTAAGGCAGGTCCTCATCAGACATCACCGGCAACAACATCGCCTACGGGCACAAACCCACCATCTCTGGACCAGACAGGACTGGCAAAAAGTGCTCTTCACTGACGAGTAATGGTTTTGTCTCACCAGGGGTGATGGTCGGATTCGAGTTTATCGTCGAAGAAATGAGCGTTACACCGAGGCCTGTACTCCGGAGCGGGATCGATTTGGAGGTGGAGGGTCTGTCATGGTCTGGGGAGGTGTGTCACACCATCATCGGTCTGAGCTTGTCATTGCAGGCAATCTCAATGCTGTGTGTTACAGGGAAGACATCCTCCTCCCTCATGTGGTACCCTTCCTACAAGCTCATCCTGACATGACCCTCCAGCATGACAATGCCACCAGCCATACTGCTCATTCTATGCGTGATTTCCTGCAAGACAGGAATATCAGTGTTCTGCCATGGCCAGCGAAGAGCCCGGATCTCAATCCCATTGAGTATGTCTGGGATCTGTTGGATCAAAGGGTGAGGGCTAGGGCCATTCCCTCCAGAAATGTCCGGGAACTTGCATGTGCCTTGGTGGAAGAGTGGGGTAACATCTCACAGCAAGAACTGGCAAATATGGTGCAGTCCATGAGGAGGAGATGAACTGCAGTGCTTAATTCAGCTGGTGGCCACACCAGATACTGACTGTTATTTTTGATTTTGACCCCCCTTTGTTCAGGGACACATTACTGAATTTCTGTTCGTCACACGTCTGTGGAACTTGTTCAGTTTATGTCTCAGTTGTTGAATCTTTTTATGTTCATACAAATATTTACACATGTTAAGTTTGATGAAAATAAACGCAGTTGACAGTGAGAGGACAGTGAGAGGACAGTGAGAGGACAGTGAGTTGACAGTGAGAGGACAGTGAGAGGACAGTGAGAGGACAGTGAGTTGACAGTGAGAGGACAGTGAGAGGACAGTGAGAGGACAGTGAGTTGACAGTGAGAGGACAGTGAGAGGACAGTGAGAGGACAGTGAGAGGACAGTGAGTTGACAGTGAGAGGACAGTGAGAGGACAGTGAGAGGACAGTGAGTTGACAGTGAGAGGACAGTGAGAGGACAGTGAGAGGACAGTGAGAGGACAGTGAGAGGAGGTTTATTTTTTTGTCCTTTTCTTGTCCTGCTAAGCATTCAAAATGTAACGAGTACTTTTGGGTGTCAGGGAGTTAAAAGTACATTATTTTCTTTAGGAATGTAGTGAAGTAAAAGTAAAAGTTGTCAAAAATATAAATTGGAAAGCAAAGTACAGATACCCCCCCAAAAAACGGTGTATGTAGTACTTTAAAGTACATTTACTTAAGTACTTTACACCACTGGACACGGGCACCTGATCTTACACGCACAATAAGCAGAGGAGAGGTACGTTACTGAACTTGAAGCAGCCAGAATGATAACAGATATCACTAATCGCGTGAAAGAGAGGGGGTTCCATGGCCCTGGGCCTCCACACAACACTAGAGGCCCAGCTTTCTGGCGAAACACATTTTACAACATCCAACCCAGTGCTCACAGGACAGCAGAGCAGAAAAGAGGGAAGGAGAGTGATAGAGAAAGAGAGAGTGCTTTAGAGAGATAGAGAGAGATATATAGAGAGAGAGTGATAGAGAAAGAGAAAAAGAGAGAGAGTGTGCTTTAGAGAGATAGATATATATATATATATATATATATATATAGAGAGAGAGAGAGAGAGTGATAGAGAAAGAGAGAGTGTGTTGATTCCTCACATCTTCTACTCTCACTTCCTTAAAACGATATGCGTTTTGAGAAGGAGGTGAGGAGAGAGGATGTGAGGAATCAAGCACATACAATTAAGATTCACCCTTACACAATCTACAGAGCTTTATGCAGGAATGGACTGGGACCAGAAAGATGGACAAGCCTGTTTGGCCCTATGGCCAGTTGATTTATGTACAGAGCTCTATGCATAGAGGAAAGGGCAGTGTGATGTCACATCAGTTTATGCTCTACGTGAAAGGAGTAGCCATTTTTCACTGAAAAACATTTGAACATCTGTCACTTTACATTTTGTGACCCGGCAAGAAGATGGCCTGGACAGCAGCAACAAACACACAGTCCACATAAACATGTTGTGACAAACGACGGGTTTCTAAGAGAGACTACACAGCGGAGAGCTTTATAAAGTCGTTCACCGCGGCTCGTGGCCTGGATTACCATGGCAACAGTGAGATGTTTGCAGAGAGGTGGATAAACAGACACAATGCAAGGAATGAAACCGCTCAGATTCCGCTTGCATCCCCACAGGCACCCTATTCCCTATGTAGTGCACTACTTTTGACCAGAGCCCTATGAGAAGTAGTGCACTAGATAGGGAATAGGGTGCCATTCAGGACACAGTTCATCCCTATGTAGTGCACTACTTTTGACCAGAGCCCTATGAGAAGTAGTGCACTAGATAGGGAATAGGGTGCCATTAAGGACACAATAATCCCTATGTAGTGCACTACTTTTGACCAGAGCCCTATGAGAAGTAGTGCACTAGATAGAGAATAGGGTGCCATTCAGGACACACTAATATCCACCATCGGAACCTGGGACATAATACATAAATGACAAAGATCTAATTTAAAACCTTCCGGTTACTAGTCCAACGCTCTAACCACTAGGCTACCCTGCTGCCCCATGTATTAACTGAACCAACCTTTGACATACATCTGTATGGATTACTAAAAGCCTTCCAATTCAGCATGTAGCATGTGATTTGATAAAAAGCCTGAATACTGTGTATCCGAGTCAGTCCAAAAAACACATGCCCATCAATGTACATGATCATCTTGAACTGCACATGTGTAGTCTTATTAGTGAGATATATTATAAAATACATATATAATATAAATCATATATAATATAATATATATATAATATAATATATCATATATAATATAATATATATCATATATAATATATATAAAATATAATATATCATATATAATATAATATATATCATATATAATATATATAAAATATAATATATCATATATCATA
>NC_143027.1:9760000-9770000 GCF_057628025.1 Oncorhynchus mykiss
AAATGGGGCATGGTCTGGCGGAGTGAAAAAGCACTCCCCTACCCCGAAAATGATCCCAATTGCATTCACTCACTGGAAGCCTAATCTACATTTATAATCCTGGGACGTTTATAGCATAACATTATTTACATGTCCCCTTGATGCGTATCGATCCCAGAGCTGTATATACGTCCAACAACTCTCCTAAGTTATCATGATCATCTCTCATGGGTGCCTATGTCATGTTGTCTTGTCTCTGTCCTTTCCCTTCACCCTGTCTCCCTCTGCTGGTCGTTGTTATGTTACCTTTTCTCCCCCTCTTTTCCCCAGCTGTGCCTTGTCTCCTCCTAATTACCCATTCACCCCGTTCCCCACCTGTTCCCTTTTTCCCTCTGATTAGGTCCCTATATCTGTCTCTGTTTCTGCTCCTGTCCTTGTCGGATTCTTGTTTGTTTGTGTCATTCATGCCTGAACCAGACTGTCGTCATGTTTGCTGTAACCTTGTCCTGTCCTGTCGGAATCTGCCGGTCCATCTGAGCCTACCTGTGTGTGGTAATTAAAGAAGCTCTGTTTAAGTTGATTCGCTTTTGGGTCCTCATTCACGCACCGTAACAGAAGAATCCGACCAAGAATGGACCCAGCGACTTCGGATCCTCTCCACTCAGCCGTCGAGATCCAGGGAGCGATGCTAGGCAGACACAAGCAGGAATTGTCTGCTGCTCGACATGCCGTTGAGACCCTGGCCACCCAAGTCTCCAACCTCACAGAACAGGTTCACCATCTCCGCCTCGATCCACCGGCCACTTCCAGGGCTTTCGAATCTCCGGAGCCCAGAATTAATAACCCGCCGTGTTACTCTGGGGAGCCCACTGAATGCCGCTCGTTCCTCACCCAGTGTGATATTGTGTTTTCTCTCCAGCCCAACACTTACTCCAGGAGCACTGCTCGTGTCGCCTACGTCATATCTCTCCTTATTGGACGGGCTCGTGAGTGGGGCACGGCAATCTGGGAGGCAAGGGCTGAGTGTATTAACCAGTATCAAGACTTTAAGGAGGAGATGATACGGGTTTTTGATCGATCTGTTTTTGGGGAGGAGGCTTCCAGGGCCCTGTCTTCCCTATGTCAAGGCAATCGATCCATAACAGACTACTCTATTGAGTTTCGCACTCTTGCTGTCTCCAGTGGCTGGAACGAGCCGGCCTTGCTCGCTCGTCTTCTGGAGGGTTTCCGCGCAGAGGTAAAGGATGAGATTCTCTCCCGGGAGGTTCCTTCCAGCGTGGATTCCTTGATTGAACTCGCTATTCGCATTGAGCGACGGGTTGATCTTCGTCACCGAGCTCGTGGAAAGGAGCTCGCGCTCTCCGTCGCCTCCCTCTCCGCATCACTACCATCTTCCTCTGCCGGCTCGGGTGCTGAGCCCATGCAGCTGGGAGGTATCCGCATCTCGACTAAGGAGAGGGAACGGAGAATCACCAACCGCCTCTGTCTCTATTGCGGTTCCGCTGGTCATTTTGCCACTTCATGTCCAGTAAAAGGCCAGAGCTCGTCAGTAAGCGGAGGGCTACTGGTGAGCGCTACTACTCCTGTCTCTCCTTCAAGATCCTGCACTACCTTGTCGGTCCATCTACGCTGGACCGGTTCGTCAGCTTCCTGCAGTGCCTTAATAGACTCTGGGGCGGAGGGCTGTTTTATGGACGAGACCTGGGCTCGGGAACATGACATTCCTCTCAGACAGTTAAAGGAGCCCACGGCCTTGTTCGCCCTGGATGGTAGTCCTCTCCCCAGGATTCAGCGTGAGACGCTACCTTTAACCCTCACTGTTTCTGGTAATCATAGTGAAACCATTTCTTTTTTAATTTTTCGTTCACCTTTTACACCTGTTGTTTTGGGCCATCCCTGGCTAGTTTGTCATAATCCTTCCATTAATTGGTCTAGTAATTCTATCCTCTCCTGGAACGTCTCTTGTCATGTGAAATGTTTAATGTCTGCTATCCCTCCTGTTTCCTCTGTCTCTTCTTCACAGGAGGAGCCTGGTGATTTGACAGGGGTGCCGGAGGAATATCACGATCTGCGCACGGTGTTCAGTCGGTCCAGGGCCACCTCTCTTCCTCCACACCGGTCGTATGATTGTAGTATTGATCTCCTTCCGGGAACCACCCCCCCCCGGGGTAGACTATACTCTCTGTCGGCTCCCGAACGTAAGGCTCTCGAAGATTATTTGTCTGTAGCTCTTGACGCCGGTACCATAGTCCCCTCCTCCTCTCCCGCCGGAGCGGGGTTTTTTTTTGTCAAGAAGAAGGACGGGTCTCTGCGCCCCTGCATAGATTATCGAGGGCTGAATGACATAACAGTGAAGAATCGTTATCCGCTTCCTCTTATGTCTTCAGCCTTCGAGATCCTGCAGGGAGCCAGGTTTTTCACTAAGTTGGACCTTCGTAACGCTTACCATCTCGTGCGCATCAGGGAGGGGGACGAGTGGAAGACGGCGTTTAACACTCCGTTAGGGCACTTTGAATACCGGGTTCTTCCTTTCGGCCTCGCTAACGCTCCAGCTGTCTTTCAGGCATTAGTCAATGATGTCCTGAGAGACATGCTGAACATCTTTGTTTTCGTTTACCTTGACGATATCCTGATTTTTTCACCGTCACTCCAGATTCATGTTCAGCACGTTCGACGTGTCCTCCAGCGCCTTTTAGAGAATTGTCTTTTCGTGAAGGCTGAGAAGTGCACTTTTCATGCCTCCTCCGTCACATTTCTCGGTTCTGTTATTTCCGCTGAAGGCATTAAGATGGATCCCGCTAAGGTCCAAGCTGTCATTGATTGGCCCGTCCCTAAGTCACGCGTCGAGCTGCAGCGCTTTCTCGGCTTCGCGAACTTCTATCGTCGTTTCATCCGTAATTTCGGTCAGGTGGCAGCTCCTCTCACAGCCCTTACTTCTGTCAAGACGTGCTTTAAGTGGTCCGTTTCCGCCCAGGGAGCTTTTGATCTCCTCAAGAATCGTTTTACATCCGCTCCTATCCTTGTTACACCTGACGTCTCTAGACAGTTCGTTGTCGAGGTTGACGCGTCAGAGGTGGGAGTGGGAGCCATCCTTTCTCAGCGCTCCCTCTCTGACGACAAGGTCCACCCATGCGCGTATTTTTCTCATCGCCTGTCGCCGTCGGAACGTAACTATGATGTGGGTAACCGCGAACTGCTCGCCATCCGGTTAGCCCTAGGCGAATGGCGACAGTGGTTGGAGGGGGCGACCGTTCCTTTTGTCGTTTGGACTGACCATAGGAACCTTGAGTACATCCGTTCTGCCAAACGACTTAATGCGCGTCAGGCGCGTTGGGCGCTGTTTTTCGCTCGTTTCGAGTTCGTGATTTCTTATCGTCCGGGCTCTAAGAACACCAAGCCTGATGCTTTGTCTCGTCTCTTCAGTTCTTCAGTAGCCTCCACTGACCCCGAGGGGATTCTCCCTGAGGGGCGTGTTGTCGGGTTGACTGTCTGGGGAATTGAGAGGCAGGTAAAGCAAGCACTCACTCAAACTCCGTCGCCGCGCGCTTGTCCTAGGAACCTTCTTTTCGTTCCCGTTCCTACTCGTCTGGCCGTTCTTCAGTGGGCTCACTCTGCCAAGTTAGCCGGTCACCCTGGCGTTCGGGGTACGCTTGCTTCCATTCGCCAGCGTTTCTGGTGGCCCACCCGGGAGCATGACACGCGTCGTTTCGTGGCTGCTTGTTCGGTCTGCGCGCAGACTAAGTCCGGTAACTCTCCTCCTGCCGGCCGTCTCAGGCCGCTTCCTATTCCCTCTCGACCGTGGTCTCACATCGCCTTAGATTTTGTCACCGGACTGCCTTCGTCAGCGGGGAAGACTGTTATTCTTACGGTTGTCGATAGGTTCTCTAAGGTGGCTCATTTCATTCCCCTTGCTAAGCTTCCTTCTGCTAAAGAGACGGCACAAATCATCATCGAGAATGTTTTCAGAATTCATGGCCTTCCGTCAGACGTCGTTTCGGACAGAGGTCCGCAATTCACGTCTCAATTTTGGAGGGAGTTTTGCCGTTTGATTGGGGCTTCCGTCAGTCTCTCTTCCGGCTTTCACCCCCAGTCTAACGGTCAAGCAGAACGGGCCAATCAGACTATTGGTCGCATCTTACGCAGTCTTTCTTTTCGCAACCCTGCGTCTTGGTCAGAACAGCTCCCCTGGGCAGAATACGCCCACAACTCGCTTCCTTCGTCTGCGACCGGGCTATCTCCTTTTCAGAGTAGCCTCGGGTACCAGCCTCCGTTGTTCTCATCTCAGTTCGCCGAGTCCAGCGTCCCCTCCGCTCAGGCTTTTGTCCAACGTTGCGAGCGCACCTGGAAGAGGGTCAGGTCTGCACTTTGCCGTTATAGGGCGCAGACTGTGAGAGCTGCTAATAAGCGTAGAACGAAGAGCCCTAGATATTGTCGCGGTCAGAGAGTTTGGCTCTCCACTCAGAACCTTCCCCTTAAGACGGCTTCTCGCAAGTTGACCCCGCGGTTCATTGGTCCATTCCGTATCTCTCAAATCATTAACCCTGTCGCAGTGCGACTTCTTCTGCCGCGATATCTTCGTCGCGTCCACCCGGTCTTCCATGTCTCCTGTGTCAAGCCCGTTCTTCGCGCCCCCGCTCGTCTTCCCCCCCCCCCCCCCATCCTTGTCGAGGGCGCACCCATCTACAGGGTCCGTAGGATTTTGGACATGCGTCCTCGGGGCCGTGGTCATCAGTACCTAGTAGATTGGGAGGGGTACGGTCCTGAGGAGAGGAGTTGGGTTCCCTCTCGGGACGTGCTGGACCGTGCGCTGATCGATGATTTCCTCCGTTGCCGCCAGGCTTCCTCCTCGAGTGCGCCAGGAGGCGCTCGGTGAGTGGGGGGGTACTGTCATGTTGTCTTGTCTCTGTCCTTTCCCTTCACCCTGTCTCCCTCTGCTGGTCGTTGTTATGTTACCTTTTCTCCCCCTCTTTTCCCCAGCTGTGCCTTGTCTCCTCCTAATTACCCATTCACCCCGTTCCCCACCTGTTCCCTTTTTCCCTCTGATTAGGTCCCTATATCTGTCTCTGTTTCTGCTCCTGTCCTTGTCGGATTCTTGTTTGTTTGTGTCATTCATGCCTGAACCAGACTGTCGTCATGTTTGCTGTAACCTTGTCCTGTCCTGTCGGAATCTGCCGGTCCATCTGAGCCTACCTGTGTGTGGTAATTAAAGAAGCTCTGTTTAAGTTGATTCGCTTTTGGGTCCTCATTCACGCACCGTAACAGCCTAGTTCACTAGAAATGTATACAATCATTTGTTGTCAGGCTGTGAGCAGCAGGGCTGGAGGAATGCTTGATCCGTATCCTCAGAACACAGCGCGGGAGGAACGCTTGATCCGTATCTTCAGAACACAGCGCGGGAGGAATGCTTGATCCGTATCCTCAGAACACAGTGCAGGAGGAACGCTTGATCCGTATCCTCAGAACACAGCGCGGGAGGAACGCTTGATCCGTATCCTCAGAACACAGCGCGGGAGGAACGCTTGATCCGTATCCTCAGAACACAGCGCGGGAGGAACGCTTGATCCGTATCCTCAGAACACAGCGCGGGAGGATCGCTTGATCCGTATCCTCAGAACACAGCGCGGGAGTAACGCTTGATCCGTATCCTCAGAACACAGCGCGGGAGGAATGGAGTCGTGGTTGAATCCTGCTTTCACACACCTGCTCTATATGATTGACTGTGCTTTGACGGTGTTTCAATGCATTTTCTCCCGGGTGACTTTTTGATGCACCGAGGAGCGAAGCTGTGCCTCCGAACCTACTACACAGTGATCTGAACCGTTTTCATGTGCGTTCCATTTAGCTTAAAACGGAACAAATGTATATGTCTTACTCTCTTTCTAACGGTTTTAGAAAACATTCGCTCTCTTCAGTTTGTCTAACTTTGGATAAACTAAAGTTCTCCTTTTAAAAATACAAATAAAATCATTAGAAGAGGGGAGGGGAGAATCCTAAAGGTGCGATCAGGAAGTTGAACAACAATAAAGTGTGCACCGTGCCACTTCTGTTTTAAGGATGCGGCTGGAGACTCTCGTCAATTCATCAATGAATTTAAAAGACTTAAAAATGGAAACACCAATCCCAGATTGATCATTTTCAAAACATTGAAAAGCTGATTTATATGAAACTCATAAGCAGAAAAGTGTGGATGAGAAAAGCTGTGGTCATTTTGATAATCATATCAAATCATATTTGATTTGTCACATGCGCCGAATACAACAGGTGTAGTAGACCTTACAGTGAAATGCTGAATACAACAGGTGTAGTAGACCTTACAGTGAAATGCTGAATACAACAGGTGTAGTAGACCTTACAGTGAAATGCTGAATACAACAGGTGTAGTAGACCTTACTGTGAAATGCTGAATACAACAGGTGTAGTAGAACTTACAGTGAAATGCTGAATACAACAGGTGTAGTAGACCTTACAGTGAAATGCTGAATACAACAGGTGTAGTAGACCTTACAGTGAAATGCTGAATACAACAGGTGTAGTAGACCTCACAGTGAAATGCTGAATACAACAGGTGTAGTAGACCTTACTGTGAAATGCTGAATACAACAGGTGTAGTAGACCTTACAGTGAAATGCTGAATACAACAGGTGTAGTAGACCTTACAGTGAAATGCTGAATACAACAGGTGTAGTAGACCTTACAGTGAAATGCTGAATACAACAGGTGTAGTAGACCTTACAGTGAAATGCTGAATACAACAGGTGTAGTAGACCTTACTGTGAAATGCTGAATACAACAGGTGTAGTAGACCTTACTGTGAAATGCTGAATACAACAGGTGTAGTAGACCTCACAGTGAAATGCTGAATACAACAGGTGTAAACCTTACAGTGAAATGCTGAATACAACAGGTGTAGGTAGACCTTACAGTGAAATGCTGAATACAACAGGTGTAGTAGACCTTACAGTGAAATGCTGAATACAACAGGTGTAGTAGACCTTATAGTGAAATGCTGAATACAACAGGTGTAGTAGACCTCACAGTGAAATGCTGAATACAACAGGTGTAGGTAGACCTTACAGTGAAATGCTGAATACAACAGGTGTAAACCTTACAGTGAAATGCTTACTTACAAGCCCATAACCAACAACACAGTTTTAAGAAAATACCTATAAAAAAAGTAAGAGATAATAATAACAAAGAATTAAAGAGCAGCAGTAAATAACAATAGCGAGGCGAAATAGAGGGTGTACCGGTACAGAGTCAATGTGGAGGCTATATACAGGGGGTACCGGTACAGAGTCAATGTGGAGGCTATATACAGGGGGTAACGGTACAGAGTCAATGTGGAGGCTATATACAGGGGGTACCGGTCCAGAGTCAATGTGGAGGCTATATACAGGGGGTACCGGTCCAGAGTCAATGTGGAGGCTATATACAGGGGGTACCGGTCCAGAGTCAATGTGGAGGCTATATACAGGGGGTACCGGTACAGAGTCAATGTGGAGGCTATATACAGGGGGTACCGGTACAGAGTCAATGTGGAGGCTATATACAGGACGTACCGGTACAGAGTTAATGTGGAGGCTATATACAGGGTTACCGGTACAGAGTCAATGTGGAGGCTATATACAGGACGTACCGGTACAGAGTTAATGTGGAGGCTATATACAGGGTTACTGGTACAGAGTCAATGTGGAGGCTATATACAGGGGGTACCGGTACAGAGTCAATGTGGAGGCTATATACAGGGGGTACCGGTACAGAGTCAATGTGGAGGCTATATACAGGGGGTACCGGTACAGAGTCAATGTGGAGGCTATATACAGGGGGTAACGGTACAGAGTCAATGTGGAGGCTATATACAGGGGGTACCGGTCCAGAGTCAATGTGGAGGCTATATACAGGGGGTACCGGTCCAGAGTCAATGTGGAGGCTATATACAGGGGGTACCGGTCCAGAGTCAATGTGGAGGCTATATACAGGGGGTACCGGTACAGAGTCAATGTGGAGGCTATATACAGGGGGTACCGGTACAGAGTCAATGTGGAGGCTATATACAGGACGTACCGGTACAGAGTTAATGTGGAGGCTATATACAGGGTTACCGGTACAGAGTCAATGTGGAGGCTATATACAGGACGTACCGGTACAGAGTTAATGTGGAGGCTATATACAGGGTTACTGGTACAGAGTCAATGTGGAGGCTATATACAGGGGGTACCGGTACAGAGTCAATGTGGAGGCTATATACAGGACGTACCGGTACAGAGTCAATGTGGAGGCTATATACAGGACGTACCGGTACAGAGTCAATGTGGAGGCTATATACAGGACGTACCGGTACAGAGTCAATGTGGAGGCTATATACAGGGTTACTGGTACAGATTCAATGTGGAGGCTATATACAGCTGGTACCGGTACAGAGTCAATGTGGAGGCTATTGACAGGGGGTACCGGTCCAGAGTCAATGTGGAGGCTACATACAGGGGGTACCGGTACAGAGTCAATGTGGAGGCTATATACAGGGGGTACCGGTACAGAGTCAATGTGGAGGCTATATACAGGGGGTACCGGTACAGAGTCAATGTGGAGGCTATATACAGGGGGTACCGGTACAGAGTTAATGTGGAGGCTATATACAGGGGGTACCGGTACAGAGTCAATGTGGAGGCTATATACAGGGTTACTGGTACAGAGTTAATGTGGAGGCTATATACAGGGGGGTACCGGTACAGAGTCAATGTGGAGGCTATATACAGGGTTACTGGTACAGAGTCAATGTGGAGGCTATATACTGTGGGTACCGGTACATAGTCAATGTGGAGGCTATATACAGGGTTACTGGTACAGAGTCAATGTGGAGGCTATATACAGGGTTACTGGTACAGAGTTAATGTGGAGGCTATATACAGGACGTACCGGTACAGAGTTAATGTGGAGGCTATATACAGGGTTACCGGTACAGAGTCAATGTGGAGGCTATATACAGGGGGTACCGGTACAGAGTTAATGTGGAGGCTATATACAGGGTTACCGGTACAGAGTCAATGTGGAGGCTATATACAGGGGGTACCGGTACAGGGTTAATGTGGAGGCTATATACAGGGTGTTACGGTAGAGTCAATGTGGAGGCTACATACAGGGTTACCGGTACAGAGTTAATGTGGAGGCTATATACAGGGTGTTATGGTAGAGTCAATGTGGAGGCTATATACAGGGTTACCGGTACAGAGTTAATGTGGAGGCTATATACAGGGTTACCAGTACAGAGTTAATGTGGAGGCTATATACAGGGTTACCGGTACAGAGTCAATGTGGAGGCTATATACAGGGTTACCGGTACAGAGTCAATGTGCTGGGGCACCGGTTAGTCCAAGTAATTGAGGTAATATGTACATGTAGGTAAAGGTAAAGTGACTATACATAGATAATAACCAGAGAGGGTCAGCAGCGTAAAAGAAGGGGTGGGGTGGGGGGTAGCCATTTGATTAATTGTTCAGCAGTCTTATGGCTTGAGGGTAGAAGCTGTTAAGAAGCCTTTTGGACCTAGACTTGGCGCTCCGGTAATCCTGACCCAATCGTTTCCTGCTATCGACCTTTCAGCTGCGTTCGACCTCATCATGTCTTGATAATTCCCCAAATTGCTTCCTGTGGGAGAAACTGAGAAACCCAGTTCTGAATGTGGAACTTAAAAGCCCCTTTTGTTTGGCTCATTAAAGGTAATCAAAGAGGACCTGATTGAAACCGTCTACACCCTCACTACACTCCTGGAGACATTCTTAAAGTTCTTATTCATTAAAGCAACACCAAGGAACCATTTAGAGTTTAACAAAACACTCATTTGAAACAAATACAGACAAACAGGCCAATTGATCTTTTGGCTCTTGCGTTGTACTGCTACTGCGTAAAGCATGTGTTCCTCTCTGACTGGGACCTCAGCCTAAATCAACTGCGTCTGTGGAGCCTAATGTGTATCAACAGCTGAGTGGCAACGTACCTCTCAGACAGTGTGAACGGTCAGGGA
>NC_143027.1:9775000-9800000 GCF_057628025.1 Oncorhynchus mykiss
ATTAAATAGATTCTTAAAAAAAAAAAATTAAACCTTCTTTTCCCTTTATTCATCAAATGATAGGGCCTCTCCATCTCATTTTCACCTCCACTCATACTGTCAAATTATTTTCATTCATTTTTGGGAGATAATTATCAGGATAAATGACATGTTCCATACAGCCAGATTGTGCCCGCTATTGTTATTAGAATGCTATTTTCTACTGTACCTATCGTTCCCTTAGCAACACAGTTCTCACTGTCTCTCTCCCTCTGTCTCTCCCCTCCCCCTCTCTCTCGCTCTTTCACTCACTCACCCTCTCTCTCTCCCCCTCTCTCTCTCTCTCTCTCGCTCTTTCTCTCCCCCTCCCCCTCCCCCCTCTCTCTCTCTCACTCTTTCACTCCCCCTCTCGCTCTCTTTCCTTTCACTTTTCTTTCCCTCTCATCACAATCATTACCTGGCCTATCTGTCTTATTATTACCTAGCCTTTCTATCTTATCATACCTGGCCTTTCTGTCTTATAAACACAGCTGAGATTAAAATTCCGCTCAGTGGGGCTGGCGGGATCAAGTGTAGGCTGGCGGGGTCAAGTGTTCAAAGTCTGGGATTGCTCACAAAGCTGCTTGTTTTAGACAGGCGCGCCGGCAGACCTCCCTCACAAAAGGCCATTATCCTCCCCTTGGTCTCCGCTCACCCCCTTACCCCCCAACTCACCCCACTCACCACCTCACACACGTTCCTGCCCATTGATAACGACCCCCTTGCCTCCTCCTTCCGTTCCCCATTTCTGCCTTTCCCTCCAGGTTAACAGACGGGTGTTAAAGACCAGGCCGTTAAATGCCCTTTCCTTTTTCTCCTCCATCTTGTGATGTTTGCTTTAAATAAGACAATTAGTCAAATGCTTGTGGCCTTTGGTCCATCAGTCAGTCAGTCAGTCAGTCAGTCAGTCAGTCAGTCAGTCAGTCAGTCAGGCTTCTTTCATTATTTTATATTTTCTTAAGCCGCTGTTTGGCCGAGCAGGGTAACATAAACAAAATGCACATTCTCTCTGTTGAGAAAACCAACAGGGAGCAGAACGGCCCAAAGCCCTGCCAGGGGTAATACACTACAGGTCAATCCAAACAGAGGGCAATAAAACTTATCCGCTTCACTTCCAACATGTCAAAGGTGAAGTGTTTAGTCCTCTTTGAAAGTTGCAGCTGTGGACTTCTATAAGCCCATCGCTACCCAGTCGCCACTACTCTCTAACCCTACTCCAAGAGCTCTGCCGTGTGTTGACCTCACTCCACTCACTGAGCTCACAGCCCGTGATTGACTCAGCTTTGTAAACTGTTGTGACTTCATCAACAAGTCATTAGTTAATTGGACTGCAGTTGTCAAACAAAGAGGCTCAACAGTGATGTAGTTACTATCCCTGTCCAAGCAAACACAGGCATAGAACGACAACAAATAGCAGGCAGCAGCGTGGGAGGCCTGCTTCCCAGATGTGTGCTGTGTCACTGTGTTGTTCAAGCAGTCCGATGAGGAGTGAGTGATTGTAGCGAGGAAGAGAGTCAACACTTGCTTTAACACAAGTGGCAGGGTAGCCTAGTGGTTAGAGCGTTGGACTAGTAACCGGGACGGTTACTGGAATGTTGCAAGTTCAAACCCGTGAGCTGACGAGGTACAAATCTGTCGTTCTGCCCCTGAACAGGCAGTTAACCCACTGTTCCTAGGCCGTCATTGAAAATATGTTTTTTTTTGCCTGACTTGCCTGGTTAAATAAAGGTGAAACACGACGACAACTGCACTATTCCAGCGTGGTGAGTAGATATCTCTGCCGCGGGCTCTTTGGTGCATGTTGGATGTTGTTCCATTATCCCCTATGGATGCTTGTTATTGACCACCATCATAAAATATGACGTTCCATTTGCTACACAATTGTCCACCGCCGCTGTCAGTTCCACTGCATTAAATTGACTTTTTTTTTTTGTTTCACTCACTTGCATTGAACCTACTGAAAATATCACAAAATGTGACGTTCCATTTGCTATTTAAAAAGAACTAGGGAGATGGCCCCATGCGAAGAACTCTCTGATGGCATCCCTTAGGATTCTTTTTTCAGTCTCTTCCCAATGAGAAATAGGAAATGGAAAGTTGACAAGTTCAGGCAACATAAGGATGTGATGGAAACACATACTGCGATAGTTATAAAGTGAGAGAGACACAGAGACACAGAGAGAGAGAGACGTAAAGATGAGTCATGTTTGAGGATGAGAAGAGTATCCCAGGTTCCATCTCTCCTACACCAGCTGATTAATGCCATGGGGAGCTGAGTGGAGAGGCGTCTCGGCTCTAGATACAACCAGGTTCCGGCCCTCCTGCTGTGACCCTGGCACTGAAAGACCCGCCAGAATCCACACTGCCACTAATTAGTTATTTACATATCTGTTTGTTGGTATCCCAGGATGTTCTGCAAAGATACACACACAAACACACGCAGGTATGCACACGCACTTGTGCGTGCACACACGCACACAGAAAGACATTCAGACTGAGGCGGGAGAGCATATCTAACACAGACACCATCTTTGTTTTCAATTTCATAGTTATGTTGCAGATGAATAATATCTATTTCGTATATAATGGTCTCTACACATCCTAGTACGGTGAGCACAACAGGCCGAACGGCAATAACGCCTGATAGGAATATCATTCAATATGATTCATTATTACATTAACTGGCCACACTCCTCTCCCATTCCGTTTCACCCCTTACCCACTCTGAGGCTGTGGGGTCATTCATTACCCACTCTGGGGTTGTGGGTTCATTCATTACACACTCTGGGGCTGTGGGTTCATTCATTACCCACTCTGAGGCTGTGGGGTCATTCATTACCCACTCTGGGGCTGTGGGTTCATTCATTACCCACTCTGAGGCTGTGGGGTCATTCATTACCCACTCTGGGGCTGTGGGTTCATTCATTACCCACTCTGGGGCTGTGGGTTCATTCATTACCCACTCTGGGGCTGTGGGTTCATTCATTACCCACTCTGGGGTTGTGGGTTCATTCACTACCCACTCTGGGGCTGTGGGGTCATTCATTACCCACTCTGGGGTTGTGGGTTCATTCACTACCCACTCTGAGGTTGTGGGTTCATTCATTACCCACCCTGGGACTGTGGGTTCATTCATTACCCACTCTGGGGTTGTGGGTTCATTCATTACCCACCCTGGGGCTGTGGGTTCATTCATTATACCTATTTAATGATCTGTATTAGCGTAAAGCAGAATGATGATAATAGCAATAATAAGCCTTCTCTCCTTTATGAAATAAATTAATATGATGCTTGGGACTTAATCATGATGCATGGAAGGTAAGTTAGTTGTATTATATTTTGTATTATTATTATTATTAGCCACATTTTCTGATGAGGCAAACCCATGAGGAGTGAGGAGAGACACACACACACACACACACACACACACACACACACACACACATAGACACACACAGAAAAACACAGAGACACACACAGAGATATCAAATCAAATCAAATCAAATGTATTTATATAGCCCTTCGTACATCAGCTGATATCTCAAAGTGCTGTACAGAAACCCAGCCTAAAACCCCAAACAGCAATGCAGGTGTAGAAGCAATGAATGAGAGACACAGACATGCAGAGAGAGACACAGACATAAATACCCAGACACACACACAGACACACAGACAGACACACAGACACACATAGAAATACACAGACATACACAGAGAGACACAGACATACAGAGACAGAGACACAGACATAAACACACAGAGAGACACAGACAGACACACAGACACACACACAGAGACACACAAACACACAGAGACACACAGACACACATAGAGATACACAGACATACACAGAGAGACACAGACATACAGAGAGAGATACACAGACATAAACACACAGAGAGACACAGACAGACACACAGACAAACACACAGAGACACACAGACACACAGAGAGACACACAGACACACACAGAGAGACACAGACATACAGAGAGAGAGAGACACAGATATAAACACACAGAGAGACACACAGACAGACACACAGACACACATAGAGATACACAGACATACACAGAGAGACACACAGACACACAGAGTTACACACACACAGAGAGACACAAACAGAGACACACACAGAGACACACACAGAGACACACACAGAGACACACAAACACATAGAGAGACACACACAGAGAGAGACACACAGACACACAGAGATGACTCCTAGAGCATTAGCAGCAATTAGCTTTTCTCCATGTCAAAACACTTCTGATGGGTTTAAGAAAATAGGTTAACAAATGAGTTCAAGTTTCAGATATTGGACACCTTTAGACAAGTGTCATGACAGAGAAGCCTTGCTATATGAGGGCCTCAATATTTCACCTAAAATGAACACATACTACGCAATATCTTGCACATAATCTGTTTTCACCCCAAGATATGAAACATCAGCTGAACACATACGAGATATGACACAACAGCTGAACATACGAGATATGACACACTGGCTGAACATACGAGATATGACACATCAGCTGAACATACGAGATATGACACAACAGCTGAACATACGAGATATGACACAACAGCTGAACATATGAGATATGACACAACAGCTGAACATACGAGATATGACGCACTGGCTGAACATACGAGATATGACGCACTGGCTGAACATACGAGATATGACACACTGGCTGAACATACGAGATATGACACAACAGCTGAACACATACGAGATATGACACAACAGCTGAACATACGAGATATGACACAACAGCTGAACATACGAGATATGACACAACAGCTGAACACATACGAGATATGACACAACAGCTGAACACATACGAGATATGACACAACAGCTGAACATACGAGATATGACACAACAGCTGAACATACGAGATATGACACAACAGCTGAACATACGAGATATGACACAACAGCTGAACATACGAGATATGACACAACAGCTGAACATACGAGATATGACACAACAGCTGAACACATACGAGATATGACACAACAGCTGAACATACGAGATATGACACAACAGCTGAACATACGAGATATGACACAACAGCTGAACACATACGAGATATGACACAACAGCTGAACACATACGAGATATGACACAACAGCTGAACATACGAGATATGACACAACAGCTGAACATACGAGATATGACACAACAGCTGAACATACGAGATATGACACAACAGCTGAACATACGAGATATGACACAACAGCTGAACATACGAGATATGACACAACAGCTGAACATACGAGATATGACACAACAGCTGAACATACGAGATATGACACAACAGCTGAACACATACGAGATATGACACAACAGCTGAACACATACGAGATATGACACAACAGCTGAACATACGAGATATGACACAACAGCTGAACAGACGAGATATGACACAACAGCTGAACATACGAGATATGACACAACAGCTGAACATACGAGATATGACACAACAGCTGAACATACGAGATATGACACAACAGCTGAATATACGAGATATGACACAACAGCTGAACATACGAGATATGACACACTGGCTGAACATACGAGATATGACACACTGGCTGAAAACATGTGCAGGGAAAATGTGCAGGACCAAAAGGAGCAACCTCGAGAAAAGAACAAGACATTGACAAAACAAAGAGATAGAAACTAAATAATGCACATCGAGTGTGTGCACTTGAAGGCCCTTGTGAAATGCATGTTTCCTTAATAACAGCCACAGCAGCTAGATTTTTGTTGGAAAGATTGAGATGTGAGAGACTGGAGAGATTAAAGGAGGAATTGTTGGAAGTAAATGGCCCCTCCTATGTTATATCCACATATCCTTGTTCTGTACCTTGGTTCCACGGTGGAGTGGTCCTTGTCTTGTACCTTGGTTCCACGATGGAGTGGTCCTTGTCTTGTACCTTGGTTCCACGGTGGAGGGGTCCTTGTCCTGTACCTTGGTTCCACGGTGGAGGGGTCCTTGTTCTGTACCTTGGTTCCACGGTGGAGGGGTCTTTGTCCTGTACCTTGCTTCCACGGTGGAGAGGTCTTTGTCCTGTACCTTGGTTCCACGGTGGAGGGGTCTTTGTCCTGTACCATGGTTCCACGGTGGAGGGGTCCTTGTCTTGTACCATGGTTCCACAGAGGAGGGGTCCTTGTCTTGTATCTTGGTTCCACGGTGGAGGGGTCCTTGTCTTGTACCTTGGTTCCACGGTGGAGTGGTCCTTGTCTTGTACCTTGGTTCCACGGTGGAGGGGTCCTTGTCTTGTACCTTGGTTCCACGGTGGAGGGGTCCTTGTCTTGTACCTTGGTTCCACGGTGGAGGGGTCTTTGTCTTGTACCTTGGTTATGCTAAAAAGGTATGAATGATCTCTGCCATATAAACTGACTAGAGAGTGAGTCAGAGAGACGGCATAGAGAAGTCGGATGCAGTCCTCTAAAAATGTGAAATATTATGATATACACTCTAATACCTCAAATCAAACCTCTGTCTTCTACTGGGGATAGCACCTGCTGAGATTATAATAGGGTTGAATGCTGCCAGTCATATGTGTGACTGATTGTGTTTGTGTGCTTGTGTTTGTGGGGGTGTGTGTGTGTGTGAGTGTGTGTGTGTGTGTGTGTGTGTGTGTGTGTGTGTGTGTGTGTGTGTGTGTGTGTGTGTGTGTGTGTGCCCTGATGGTGGAAAAGGAGAAAGAATCTGGTGCTTTAGTAAATGACAGGCTCTGCCAGTCAACACGGGGTGGTTTGATAAGAGCATCTGGTCTGACTTCCTGTGCCTATAAAGCTAAATCAACACGGCGTGTACACAGTTCCGTCTGCCACCTTAGAGGAGCACCCGACTGCCCTCCCAACGCACCAGAGGAGGCTGGTGGGTGGAGATATAGGAGGATGGGATCATGGTAATGGCTGGAATGGAATAAAAAGGTATAAAACACATCAAACACACAGTTGTCATGTGTTTTATGCCGTTCCATTCCTGCCATTAGAATGAGCCCATTCTCCTATATCTCCGCCCACCAGCCTCCTCTGGTACCCATGTATGCGTGCGCACAGACACACCTCAGCTGTACATATATATTCCCTCGAACGCCAATCTGTCAAAGTGTACTCCCCTTGTTTGTGTGTTTTGTGTTACCGCTCAAGTTTTAATTAGCCGGGGCTGTTTGTGTTTTAGGAGACATTCCCCCGCACACACGTAAAATACATCAGAGTCTTGTGCCTGAGCCAAGGCTGCTAGCAATTGTTATTCCTCTGCAAAAAAACATACTGCCCTTTTCACAAGCAATTGGTGTATCATTGGACTGTGTAGTAGCAGTAGTAGCAATAGTAGTAGTAGTAGCAGTAGCAGTAGCAGTAGTAGTAGTAGCAGTAACAGTAGTAGTAGTAGCAGCAGTAGTAGTAGCAGCAGCAGTAGTAGTAGTAATAGTAGTATTAGTAGCAGTAGTAGTAGTAGTAGCAGTAGTAGTAGTATCAGCAGTAGAGGTAGTAGTAGTAGTAGTAGTAGTAGTAGTAGTAGTAACAATAGTAGTGGTAGTAGCAGTAGTAGTAGTAGCAGTAACAGTAGTAGTAGTAGTAGTAGTAGTAGTAGAGGTAGTAGCAGCAGCAGCAGTAGAGGTAGTAGTAGTTGTAGTAGTAGCAGTAACAGTAGCAGTAGTAGTAGCAATTATAGTAGTAGTAGCAACAGTAGTATTATCAATATTAGTAGTAGGAGTAGTAGTTTTAGTAGCAGTATTATCAGTAGTAGTAGTAATAATAGTAGTAGTAGTAATAATAGTAGTACTAGTAGCAGTAGTAGTAGTAGTAGTAGTAGTAATAGCAGTAGCAATAGCAGCAGTAATAGTAGTAGTAGCAATGGTAGTAGTAGCAGCAGCAGTAGAGGTAGAGGTAGTAGTAGTAGTAGTAGTAGTAGTAAGAGTAGTACTAGTAGCAGTAGTAGTAGTAGCAGTATTATCAGTAGTAGTAGTAGTAGTAGTAGTAACAATAGTACTAGTAGCAGTAGTAGTAGTAGTAGCAGTATTAGCAGTAGTAGCAGTAGTAATAGCAGTAGTAGTAGTAGTAGTAGTAGCAGTAGTAGTAACAGTAGTACTAGTAGCAGTAGTAGTAGTAGCAGTATTATCAGTAGTAGTAGTAATAGCAGTAGTAGTAGTGGTAGTAGTAGCAATAGTAGTAGTAGCAGTATTATCAGTAGTAGTAGTAACAGTAGTACCAATAGCAGTAGTAGTAGTAGCAGTATTATCAGTAGTAGTATTAGTAGTAGTAACAGTAGTACTAGAAGCAGTAGTAGTAGTAGCAGTATTATCCGTAGTAGTAATAGTAGAAATAGCAGTAGTAGTAGTAGCAATAGTAGTAGTAGCAGTATTATCAGTAGTAGTAGTAGTAGTAGTAACAGTAGTACTAGTAGCAGTAGTAGTAGTAGCAGTATTATCAGTAGTGGTAGTAGTAGTAACAGTAGTAGTAGTAGCAGTATTATCAGTAGTGGTAGTAGCAGTAGTACTAGTATTAGTAGTAGTAGTAGCAGTATTATTAGTAGTAGTAGTAGTAGTAACAGTAGTACTAGTAGCAGTAGTAGTAGTAGCAGTATTATTAGTACTGGTAGTAGTAGTAAGAGTAGAACTAGTAGCAGTAGTAGTAGTAGCAGTATTATCAGTAGTAGCAGTAGTAATATCAGTAGTAGTAGTAGTAGCAGTAGTAGCAGCAGCAGTAGTAGTGGTAGTAGTAGCGTTGGTAGTATTAGCAACAGAGCAGTAGTAGTAGTAGCATCAGCAGCAGTAGCAGTAGTAGAGGTAGTAGTAGAAGTAGTAGCAGTAGTACAGGTAGTAGTAGCAGTAGTAGTGGTAGTAGTAGTGGGAGTAGTTGTAGGAATAGTAGTAGTATTGGTAGCAGTAGTAGTAGTAGTCGTAGTCGTATTAGTATTAGTATTAGAAGCAGTAGTAGTAATAGTAGTAGTCATAGTAGTATTAGTAGCAGTAGTAGTAATAGTAGTAGTCATAGTCGTAGTAGTAGCAGTAGCAGTAGTAGTAATAGTAGTAGTAATAGTAGTACTAGTAGCAGTAGTAGTAGTAGCAGTAGTAGTAGTAGCAGTAGTAGTAGTAGTAACAGTAGTACTAGTAGCAGTAGTAGTAGTAGCAGTATTATCAGGGTGGTAGTAGTGTTAACAGTAGTACTAGTAGCAGTAGTAGTAGTAGCCGTATTATCAGTAGTAGCAGTAGTAATATCAGTAGTAGCAGTAGTAGTAGTAGCATCAGCAGCAGTAGCAGGTAGCAGTAGAAGAGGTAGTAATAGTAGTAGTAGCAGTAGTAGTGGTAGTAGTAGTGGGAGTAGTAGTAGTATTAGTAGTAGTATTGGTAGCAGTAGTAGTAGTAGTGGTAGTCGTATTAGTATTAGTATTAGAAGCAGTAGTAGTAATAGTAGTAGTCATAGCCATAGTAGTATTAGTATTAGAAGCAGTAGTAGTAATAGTAGTAGTCATAGCCATAGTAGTATTAGTAGCAGTAGTAGTAATAGTAGTAGACATAGTCGTAGTAGTATCAGTAGTAGTAGTAGTAATAGTAGTACTAGTAGCAGTAGTAGTAGTAGTATTAGTACTAGTAGCAGTAGTAGTAGTAGATTAGTAGTGGTGGTAGTAGTAGTGTTAGTAGTAGTAGCAGTAGTAGCAGCAGTAGTAGTAGTAGTATTAGTAGTAGTGGTAGTAGCAACAGTAGTAGTAGTAGTAGTAGTATTAGTAGTAGTATTAGTAGTATTAGTAGTAGTAGTAGTATTAGTAGTAGTGGTAGTAGTAGTAGTAGTGGTAGTAGTAGTAGTAGTAGTAGTATTAGTAGTAGTAGTAGTATTAGTAGTAGTAGTAGTATTAGTATTAGTAGTAGTGGTAGTAGCTTGGTCTTGGTCTGCTCTTTTCTATCTGGACAGTGTTAAACTGTTCCACTTTTTAAATGGGTCTCAACAGAAAGCTTAGAGAGTATTCAAACTAACTGCAATATCCTTACCATATCATGTTTGTCCAGTAGCCGATAACACTCTCAGCTGAAAACAACCAGCGTTTCTCTCATGCAGAGGCTACAGCACAGACAACACAGTTTCCTTCTGCTCATGAATAAACCATGAAATGTAAATATTTTCAGAAGCCTAGTCCATAGAGGGAACAGTCAAAGACCTGCAGTGAGGTCTAGCCTCTCAGAATGTCAGTCAGAATGAAGACACACACACACAATCACATAACACGCACACACACACACACACACACACACACACACACACACACACACACACACACACACACACACACACACACACACACACACACACACACACACACACACACACAGGAGGCGGAGAGGAGTCTCCAGGAGCATTCACCATGAAGGCCAAGCTCTGTGCAAGGCAAGGTGGGGGGCAAGGTAGGACTTCTATGAAAAGGCCTGTTGTCATGCTAGAAGGGGGGTAATACGTGTTACGCCATTCTGCTCGCTTTGGTTTCAACCTGGCATCCATAATTCAAACAACAGTCTCATTACCTAACACCTCCATCTGCCCTTTTCCACACGTTTTTCATTCCACACAGACTCCGAAAACTCCAAAGCGTAGATGTTGTGCGGTTGTTCAAATCAAAATGGTCTGTGGGAAACCCTGCAGTGCTAACCCTAACCCTAACCCTAACCCTGCAGTGCTAACCCTAACCCTAACCCTGCAGTGCTAACCCTAACCTGACCCTAACCCTAACCCTAACCCAAACCCTAACCCTAACCCTAACCCTAACCTGACCCTAACCCTAACCCTAACCCTAACCCTGCAGTGCTAACCCTAACCCTAACCCTAACCCTAACCCAAACCCTAACCCTAACCCTAACCCTAACCCTAACCCTAACCCTGCAGTGCTAACCCTAACCCTAACCCTAACCCTGCAGTGCTAACCCTAACCCTAACCCTAACCCTAACCCTAACCCTAACCCAAACCCTAACCCTAACCCTAACCCTAACCCTGCAGTGCTAACCCTAACCCTGCATTGCCACTAGAAACCCTATTTTGACGACTTCAAAAGAGGTGACGCAGCAGTAGGTGACTGCTTACAAACAAGGAAATGAAATACATCAAAATGTCTAAAAAAAACCCAAGATGATGAACACTCACTATTAAGACAAACGTTACCCCTAAAAGTTGACTTGATCAAATAGATTATCGCATTTTCTCACTTACTGATAATGCATTCACTCTTTGGGTGTCAATGCTTAGTTTGTTGGGAGCAATTAACACCCCCATCACTGTAGGCTGGCTGCTACTCACGTAATACTGTAAGCACCAAAAATACTGTCATACTGTCTTCCCATACTGTTTGGCTTTATTGGTAAAAGCCCACTGAGGGGAATGAGTATTTTCACTCTGTTTTCACATTTTCTAGTGGGGTCATAAGAATGTCACTCCTTGGCTGCCATTGAGAGAGGGTTCCCATTTTAAATATTAAATCTCTCTCTCTCTCTCTCAAATATATTTAGGAGTAGACAGACATACCACTGTGGGAGCATGCATGGGGTCATCACAAGGTTAGTTTTAGAAAACAACACAAAAAAAGGCATCAGCACAAAAATGCGGCGGCTCTAGCACGCATGGCTGGATAGAATGCAGCTATCCAGCCATGCAGTCATCCAGCCATGCAGTCATCCAGTCATCCAGTCATCCAGCCATGCAGTCATCCAGCCAAGCAGTCATCTAGCCATGCAGTCATCCAGCCATGCAGTCATGCAGTCATACAGCCAAGCAGTCATCCAGCCAAGCAGTCATCCAGCCATGCAGTCATCCAGCCCAAAAACAGAGCTGTGAAGAGAAGAAAGGTCCGCAGGGAAACTTCACTTCTGCGATCTCCTTCTCCACATTCTTCCATCTGCCCATCTCTCCATCTGCCTATCCCTCCAACCATTCATCCCTCCATCTGCCCACTCCTCCATCTGACCATCCATCCATCTGCCCATCCTTCCATCTGCCCATCCCTCCATCCTTCCATCTGCCCATCCTTCCATCTGCCCATCCCTCCATCCATCTGCCCATCCCTCCATCCATCTACCTATCCTTCCATCTGCCCATCCCCCCATACATCCATCCATCCATCTACCCATTCCTCCATCTGCCCATCCATCAATCTACTCATTGCTCCATCTGCCATCCCTCCATCTGCCCATCCCTCCATCTGCCCATCCCTCTATCTGCCCATCCCTCCATCAATCCATTCCTCCATCTGCCCATCCCTCCATCTGCCCATTCCCCCATGAATCCATCCACCACCCCATCCCTCCATCCCTCTCTCCATCCCTCGATACCTCCATCCATCCGCCCATCCTTCCACCTGCCCATGCCTCCGTCTGCTCATCTTTCCATCTGCCCATCCCTTTATCTCTCCATCCCTCCATTCTGCCATCCTTTCATTCCTCCACCCCTTTATTAAAAAGCCAATAGCAACCACAAACAATTCTAGACAACACAAAGCATCGATCTAAGATTGGGGTTGTAGAAAGAAGATATGTAATAAATCTGGAGATCATACAGTAGAGACAGACAGCGTTAAGCAGCTTCTTTTTAGCAAGATAAATAGTCTTTCTCTCTCTCTTTCTCTTTTAACCAGGAAGGGCTCATTGAGATTTAAAATCTATTTTTCAAGAGCGTCCTGGTCAAGATAGGCAGCACCAAGTCATTACAAAAATTACAGACAAACAACATGAAAAACTACAAGTAATCTAGTAAAAATCATAGAATTCACAAGAGTATAACAAAATAAAAAACAGCAAATTAAAAACATTGACAGGTCAGGGAATCAGCCTCAAGATCATTCATCAGTGATTTAAAAATAGCAATCAGGACAAGTTCTTCCAATTTAAAAGTATTTTGTAAGGCGTTCCAAGACGATGGCGCAGAGTACATAAAAGCCCTTTTACCAAATTCAGTTCGGACATTTGGAACAGTTCGCAGGATAAAGTCCAGCGAACGAAGAGAGTACCCACCACATTTCTGAAAAATAAAAATAGTAAACCCAAAATGGCTTTGTAAATAAAAGTATACCAGTGCCTGAGCCTACGAGGGACTAGAGAAGGCCAGCCAACCCTGGTATACAAAGTGCAGTGGTGCGTAAGGGTTTTGCAGTTTAAAATAAATCTCAAAGTGCCATGGTAAAGGGTGTCAATTGATCTCAAACACTGAGCGGAAGCATTCATATATAAAATATCCCCATAGTCTAGTAAAGGCATAAATGTAGCTGATACTAACCTCCTTCTGGCTTTAAAAGAAAAATATGCCTTATTCCTAAAATAAAATCCCAATTTCAGCTTTAATTTTTTTGTATGTTGTTGAATATGCAATTTAAAAGAGAGGCCATCATCAATTAAAATTCAAAGATATTTATATGAGGTTACAACCTCAATCTCCTTGCCCTGACGGGTAGTAATAGGTGAAGGGTTCAGAGGTCTATTTCTTGCTTTAGAAAACACTATTAGTTTAGTTTTGTCAGTATTGAGGATAAGCTTCAATTGACACAAGGTATGTTGAATAGCATTAAAAGCAATTTGCAAGTTCTGGAAAGCTTTTGTAAGGCACAGCAGTAAATAACAGTATCATCAGCATAAAAATGAAGTTGCGCATTTTGGACATTTTTGTCTAAATCATTTATATAAATAGTGAATAAGAGAGGACCAAGTACAGAGCCTTGGGGCACACCATTAAAGACAGACAATTTAACAGACATAAGCCCATCAAATTGAGTGCACTGAGTTCTATCAAACAGATAGTTAGCAAACCATGCAACTGCATGCTCTGAAAGACCTACACTCGACAATCTCTGCCTTGATATAGCATGATCAACTGTATCAAAAGCCTTAGAGAGCTCAATAAAAAGTGAGAAACAGTGCTGTTTTTTGTCAAGGGCTTCAGTGATATCATTAAAAACCTTCATGGCTGCTGTAATTGTGCTATGCTTCTTCCTGAATTGATAAAATAAAAACTGTTCACTCACAAGGGTTTCAAGTATTTTCACCAGGGGTGACAGCTTTGAGATTGGCCTATAATTATTTAAAAGAGTTGGATCATCTAACCAATGGTGCGAAAAAAATGTAAAAAAATAAATAAAACAACAGTAAAAAGACATTTGAAAAAAAGAGTAGTAAGGCTATATACAGACACCTGTTAGTCAGGCTTATTGAGGTAGTATGTACATGTAGGTATCGGTAAAGTGACTATGCGTATATGATGAACAGAGAGTAGCAGAAGCGTAAAAAGAGGGGTTGGCGGGTGGTGGGACACAATGCAGATAGCCCGGTTAGCCAATGTGCGGGAGCACTGGTTGGTCGGGCCAATTTAGGTAGCATGTACATGAATGTATAGTTAAAGTGACTATGCATACAAGATAAACAGAGAGTAGCAGCGTAAAAGAGGGGTTGGGGGGGCACACAATGCAAATAGTCCGGGTAACCATTTGGTTACTTGTTCAGGAGTCTTATGGCTTGGGGGTAAAAACTATTGAGAAGCCTTTTTGTCCTAGACTTGGCACTCCGGTACCGCGTTAGTAGAGAGAACAGTCTATGATTGTCTTTGACAATTTTTAGAGCCTTCCTCTGACACCGCCTGGTGTAGAGGTCCTGGATGGCAGGCAGCTTTGCAGCTTTGCCCCAGTGATGTACCGGGCCGTACGCACTACCCTCTGAAGTGTCTTGCGGTCGGAGGCCGAGCAATTGCTGTACCAGGCAGTGATGCAACCGTTCAAGATGCTCTCGATGTTGCAGCTGTAGAACCTTTTGAGAATCTCAGGACCCATGCCAAATCATTTTAGTTTCCTGAGGGGGAATAGGCTTTGTCGTGCCCTCTTCATGACTGTCTTGGTGTGTTTGGACCAATCTAGTTTGTTGTCGATGTGGACACCAAGGAATTTGAAGCTCTCAACCTGCTCCACTACAGCCCCGTTGATGAGAATGGGGACGTGCTCCGTGCTCCTTTTCCTGTAGTCCACAATCATCAACTTAGTCTTGGTTACATTGAGGGATAGGTTGTTATTCTGGCACCACCCAGCCAGGTCTCTGACCTCCTCCCTATACGTTGTCTCGTCTTTGTCGGTGATCAGGCCTACCACTGTTGTGTCGTCAGCAAACTTAATGATGGTGTTGGAGTCGTGCCTGCTCATGCGTTCATGGGTGAACAGGGAGTACAAGAGGGGACTGAGCACGCACCCCTGGGGAGCTCCAGTGTTGAGGATCAGCGTGGCAGATGTGTTGCTACCTACACTCACCACCTGGGGGCGGCCTGTCAAGAAGTTCAGGATCCAGTTGCAGTGGGAGGTGTTTAGTACCAGGATACTTAGCTTGGTGATGAGCTTTGAGGGTACTATGGTGTTGAACGCTGAGCTGTAGTCAATGAACAGCATTCTCACATAGGTGTTCGTTTTGTCCAGGTGGGAAAGGGCAGTGTGGAGTGCAATGCAGATTGCATCATCTGTGGATCTGTTTGGGCGGTATGCAAATTGGAGTGCGTCTAGGGTTTCTGGGATAATGGTGTTGATGTGAGCCATTACCAGCCTTTCAAAGTACTTCATGGCTACGGATGTGAGTACTACGGGTCTGTAGTATCTGGGTCTGTAGTATCGGGTCTGTAGTCATTTAGGCTGGTTGCCTTAGTATTCTTGGGCACAGGGACTATGGTGGTCTGCTTGAAGCATGTTGATATTACAGACTCAATCAGGGACATGTAGAAAATGTCAGTGAAGACACCTGCCAGTTGGTCAGCACATGCCCGGAGCACACGTCCTGGTAATCCATCTGGCCCCGCAGCCTTGTGTATGTTGACCTGTTTAAAGGTCTTACTCACGTCGGCTACGGAGAGCGTGATCTCACAGTCGTCTGGAACAGCTGATGCTCTCATGCATGCCTCATTGTTGCTTGCCTCGAAGCGAGCATAGAAGTGATTTAGCTCGTCTGGTAGGCTCGTGTCACTGGGCAGCTCGCGGCTGTGCTTCTCTTTGTGTAGTATGATTCAATCTTAGCCCTGTATTGAAGCTTTGCGTATTTGACGGTTCATTGCAGGGCATAGCGGGATTTCTTGTAAGCTTCCGGGTTAGAGTCCCGCACCTTGAAAGCAGCAGTTCTACCCTTTAGCTCAGTGCGAATGTTGCCTGTAATTCATGGCTTCTGGTTGTGGTACAGTGCCTTGCGAAAGTATTCGGCCCCCTTGAACTTTGCGACCTTTTGCCACATTTCAGGCTTCAAACATAAAGATATAAAACTGTATTTTTTTGTGAAGAATCAACAACAAGTGGGACACAATCATGAAGTGGAACGACATTTATTGGATATTTCAAACTTTTTTAACAAATCAAAAACTGAAAAATTGGGCGTGCAAAATTATTAAAAAATATGTATAAGAAATATGTGTCTCTAATATGGCCATCCATTTGGCAGGAGGTTAGGAAGTGCAGCTCAGTTTCCACCTCATTTTGTGGGCAGTGTGCATATAGCCTGTCTTCTCTTGAGAGCCTGGTCTGCCTACAGTGGCTTTTCTCAATAGCAAGGCTATACTCATTGAGTCTGTACATAGTCAAAGCTTTCCTTAATTTTGGGTCAGTCACAGTGGTCAGGTATTCTGCCAATGTGTACTCTCTCTTTATGGTAAAACAGCATTCTAGGTTACTCATTTTTTTTTGTTAATTCTTTCCAATGTGTCAAGCAATTATCTTACGGCCTAACGCTGCCTAACGTGTCTAATGCTGCCTAACGTGTCTAACGCTGCCTAACGTGTCTAACATGTCTAACGCTGTCTAACGCTGTCTAACGTGTCTAATGCTGTCTAACGCTGTCTAGCGTGTCTAACGCTGCCTAACGCTGCCTAACGTGTCTAATGCTGCCTAATGTGTCTAATGCTGCCTAGCGCTGCCTAACGTGTCTAACGCTGCCTAACGTGTCTAATGCTGCCTAACGTGTCTAACGTTGCCTAACGTGTCTAATGCTGCCTAAAGTGTCTAATGCTGCCTAACATGTCTAACGCTGCCTAACGCTGTCTAACATGTCTAACGCTGCCTAACTTGTCTAATGCTGCCTAACATGTCTAATGCTGCCTAACGTGTCTAACGCTGCCTAACGTGTCCAACGCTGCCTAACGCTGTCTAACATGTCTAACGCTGCCTAACTTGTCTAATGCTGCCTAATGTGTCTAATGCTGCCTAGCGCTGCCTAACGTGTCTAACGCTGCCTAACGTGTCTAATGCTGCGTAACGTGTCTAACGCTGCCTAACGTGTCTAATGCTGCCTAACGTGTCTAATGCTGCCTAACATGTCTAACGCTGCCTAACGCTGTCTAACATGTCTAACGCTGCCTAACTTGTCTAATGCTGCCTAACATGTCTAACGCTGCCTAACATGTCTAATGCTGCCTAACGTGTCTAACGCTGCCTAACGTGTCCAACGCTGCCTAACGCTGTCTAACATGTCTAACGCTGCCTAACTTGTCTAATGCTGCCTAACATGTCTAACGCTGCCTAACATGTCTAACGCTGCCTAACGTGTCTAACGCTGCCTAACGTGTCTAACGCTGCCTAACGCTGTCTAACATGTCTAACGCTGTCTAACGCTGCTTAACATGTCTAACGCTGCCTAACGCTGCCTAACGTGTCTAACTTGTCTAATGCTGCCTAACGTGTCTAACGCGGCCTAACGTGTCTAACGTGTCTAATGCTGCCTAACGTGTCTAACGTGTCTAATGCTGCCTAACGTGTCCAACGTGGCCTAACGTGTCTAATGCAGCCTAACGTGTCTAACATGTCTAATGCTGCCTAACGTGTCCAACGCGGCCTAACGTGTCTAATGCAGCCTAACGTGTCTAACATGTCTAATGCTGCCTAACGTGTCCAACGCGGCCTAACGTGTCTAATGCTGCCTAATGTGTCCAACGCTGCCGAACATGTCTAAGGCTGCCTAACATTTCTAATGCTGCCTAATGTGTCCAACGCTGCCTAACGTGTCTAACGCTGCCTAACGTGTCTAACGCTGCCTAACGTGTCTAACATGTCTAACGCTGTCTAACGCTGTCTAACGTGTCTAACGCTGCCTAACGCTGCCTAACGTGTCTAATGCTGCCTAATGTGTCTAATGCTGCCTAGCGCTGCCTAACGTGTCTAACGCTGCCTAACGTGTCTAATGCTGCCTAACGTGTCTAACGCTGCCTAACATGTCTAATGCTGCCTAACGTGTCTAATGCTGCCTAACATGTCTAACGCTGCCTAACGCTGTCTAACATGTCTAACGTTGCCTAACTTGTCTAATGCTGCCTAACATGTCTAACGCTGCCTAACATGTCTAATGCTGCCTAACGTGTCTAACGCTGCCTAACATGTCTAATGCTGCCTAACGTGTCTAACGCTGCCTAACGCTGTCTAACATGTCTAACGCTGTCTAACGCTGCTTAACATGTCTAACGCTGCCTAACGTGTCCAACGCGGCCTAACGTGTCTAACGTGTCTAATGCTGCCTAACGTGTCTAACATGTCTAATGCTGTCTAACGCTGCTTAACATGTCTAACGCTGTCTAACGCTGCTTAACATGTCTAACGCTGTCTAACGCTGTCTAACGTGTCTAATGCTGTCTAACGCTGTCTAACGTGTCTAACGCTGCCTAACGCTGCCCAACGTGTCTAATGCTGCCTAATGTGTCTAATGCTGCCTAGCACTGCCTAACGTGTCTAACGCTGCCTAACGTGTCTAATGCTGCCTAACGTGTCTAACGCTGCCTGACGTGTCTAATGCTGCCTAACGTGTCTAATGCTGCCTAACATGTCTAACGCTGCCTAACGCTGTCTAACATGTCTAACGCTACCTAACTTGTCTAATGCTGCCTAACATGTCTAACGCGGCCTAACATGTCTAATGCTGCCTAACGTGTCTAACGCTGCCTAACGCTGTCTAACATGTCTAACGCTGTCTAACGCTGCTTAACATGTCTAACGCTGCCTAACGCTGTCTAACGTGTCTAACGTGTCTAACGCTTCCTAACGCTGTCTAACATGTCTAATGCTGTCTAACGCTGCTTAACATGTCTAACGCTGTCTAACGCTGCTTAACATGTCTAACGCTGTCTAACGCTGCCTAACATGTCTAACGCTGTCTAACGCTTCCTAACGCTGTCTAACATGTCTAATGCTGTCTAACGCTGCTTAACATGTCTAACGCTGTCTAACGCTGCCTAACATGTCTAACGGTGCCTAACGCTGCCTAACGTGTCTAACGTGTCTAACGCTTCCTAACGCTGTCTAACATGTCTAACGCTGTCTAACGCTGCCTAACGTGTCTAACGCTGCCCAACGTGTCTAATGCTGCCTAACGTGTCTAACGCTGTCTAACGTGTCTAATGCTGCCTAACGTGTCTAACGCTGCCTAACGCGACCTAATGCTGCCTAACGTGTCTAACGCTGTCTAACGTGTCTAACGTGTCTAACGCTGCCTAATGTGCCTAACGTGTCTAATGCTGCCTAATGTGTCTAATGTGTCTAACGCTGCCTAACGCGGCCTAATGCTGCCTAACGTGTCTAACGCTGTCTAACGTGTCTAACGCTGCCTAATGTGCCTAACGTGTCTAACGGTGCCTAACGTGTCTAAAGCTGCCTAACGTGTCTAACGCTGTCTAACGCTGCCTAACGTGTCTAACGTGTCTAACGCTGCCTAACGTGTCTAACGGTGCCTAACGTGTCTAATGTGTCTAACGCTGCCTAACGTGTCTAACATGTCTAACTTGTCTAACGCTGCCCAACGTGTCTAACGCTGCCTAACGCGGCCTAATGCTGACTAACGTGTCTAATGCTGCCTAACGTGTCTAACGCTGCCTAACGTGTTTAACGTGTCTAATGCTGCCTAACGTGTCCAACGCTGCCTAACGTGTCTAACGCTGCCTAACGTGTCTAACGTGTCTAATGCTGCCTAACGTGTCCAACGCGGCCTAACGTGTCTAACGTGTCTAATGCTGACTAACGTGTCTAACGTGTCTAATGCTGCCTAACGTGTCCAACGCGGCCTAACGTGTCTAATGCAGCCTAACGTGTCTAACATGTCTAATGCTGCCTAACGTGTCTAACGCTGCCTAACGCTGTCTAACATGTCTAACGCTGTCTAACGCTGCTTAACATGTCTAACGCTGCCTAAGTCTGTCTAACGTGTCTAACGCTTCCTAACGCTGTCTAACATGTCTAATGCTGTCTAACGCTGCTTAACATGTCTAACGCTGTCTAACGCTGCTTAACATGTCTAACGCTGTCTAACGCTTCCTAACGCTGTCTAACATGTCTAATGCTGTCTAACGCTGCTTAACATGTCTAACGCTGTCTAACGCTGCCTAACATGTCTAACGGTGCCTAACGCTGCCTAACGTGTCTAACGTGTCTAACGCTTCCTAACGCTGTCTAACATGTCTAACGCTGTCTAACGCTGCCTAACGTGTCTAACGCTGCCTAACGTGTCTAATGCTGCCTAACGTGTCTAACGCTGTCTAACGTGTCTAATGCTGCCTAACGTGTCTAACGCTGCCTAATGCGGCCTAATGCTGCCTAACGTGTCTAACGCTGTCTAACGTGTCTAACGTGTCTAACGCTGCCTAATGTGCCTAACGTGTCTAATGCTGCCTAATGTGTCTAACGTGTCTAACGCTGCCTAACGCGGCCTAATGCTGCCTAACGTGTCTAACGCTGTCTAACGTGTCTAACGTGTCTAACGCTGCCTAATGTGCCTAACGTGTCTAACGGTGCCTAACGTGTCTAACGCTGCCTAACGTGTCTAACGCTGTCTAACGCTGTCTAACGTTGCCTAACGTGTCTAACGTGTCTAACGGTGCCTAACGTGTCTAACGTGTCTAACGCTGCCTAACGTGTCTAACGGTGCCTAACGTGTCTAACGTGTCTAACGCTGCCTAACGTGTCTAACATGTCTAACTTGTCTAACGCTGCCCAACGTGTCTAACGCTGCCTAACGCGGCCTCATGCTGACTAACGTGTCTAATGCTGCCTAACGTGTCTAACGCTGCCTAACGTGTTTAACGTGTCTAATGCTGCCTAACATGTCCAACGCTGCCTAACGTGTCTAACGCTGTCTAACGTGTCTAATGCTGCCTAACGTGTCTAAAGCTGCCTAATGCGGCCTAATGCTGCCTAACGTGTCTAACGCTGTCTAACGTGTCTAACGTGTCTAACGCTGCCTAATGTGCCTAACGTGTCTAATGCTGCCTAATGTGTCTAACGTGTCTAACGCTGCCTAACGCGGCCTAATGCTGCCTAACGTGTCTAACGTGTCTAACGGTGCCTAACGTGTCTAACGCTGCCTAACGTGTCTAACGCTGTCTAACGCTGTCTAACGCTGCCTAACGTGTCTAACGTGTCTAACGGTGCCTAACGTGTCTAACGTGTCTAACGCTGCCTAACGTGTCTAACGGTGCCTAACGTGTCTAACGTGTCTAACGCTGCCTAACGTGTCTAACATGTCTAACTTGTCTAACGCTGCCCAACGTGTCTAACGCTGCCTAACGCGGCCTAATGCTGACTAACGTGTCTAATGCTGCCTAACGTGTCTAACGCTGCCTAACGTGTTTAACGTGTCTAATGCTGCCTAACGTGTCCAACGCTGCCTAACGTGTCTAACGCTGCCTAACGTGTCTAATGCTGCCTAACGTGTCCAACGCGGCCTAACGTGTCTAACGTGTCTAATGCTGACTAACGTGTCTAACGTGTCTAATGCTGCCTAACATGTCCAACGCGGCCTAACGTGTCTAATGCAGCCTAACGTGTCTAACATGTCTAATGCTGCCTAACGTGTCCAACGCGGCCTAACGTGTCCAACGCGGCCTAACGTGTCTAATGCAGCCTAACGTGTCTAACGCTGCCTAACGTGTCTAATGCTGCCTAATGTGTCCAACACTGCCTAACGTGTCTAAGGCTGCCTAACATTTCTAATGCTGCCTAATGTGTCTAACGCTGCCTAACGTGTCTAACGCTGCCTAACGTGTCTAACATGTCTAACGCTGCCTAACGCTGCCTAACGTGTCTAGCGCTGCCTAACGTGTCTAACGCTGCCTAACGTGTCTAATGCTGCCTAACGTGTCTAACGCTGCCTAACGTGTCTAACGCTGCCTAACGTGTCTAATGCTGCCTAACGTGTCTAACGCTGCCTAACGTGTCTAATGCTGCCTAACGTGTATAATGCTGCCTAACATGTCTAACGCTGCCTAACGCTGTCTAACATGTCTAACGCTGCCTAACGTGTCTAATGCTGCCTAACATGTTTAACGCTGCCTAACATGTCTAATGCTGCCTAACGTGTCTAACGCTGCCTAACGTGTCTATCGCTGCCTAACGCTGTCTAACATGTCTAACGCTGTCTAACGCTGCTTAACATGTCTAACGCTGCCTAACGCTGTCTAACGTGTCTAACGTGTCTAACGCTTCCTAACGCTGTCTAACATGTCTATTGCTGTCTAACGCTGCTTAACATGTCTAACGCTGTCTAACGCTGCTTAACATGTCTAACGCTGTCTAACGCTGCCTAACATGTCTAACGCTGTCTAACGCTTCCTAACGCTGTCTAACATGTCTAACGCTGTCTAACGCTGCCTAACGTGTCTAACGCTGCCTAACGTGTCTAATGCTGCCTAACATGTCTAACGCTGTCTAACGTGTCTAATGCTGCCTAACGTGTCTAACGCTGTCTAACGCTGTCTAACGCTGCCTAACATGTCTAACGCTGTCTAACGCTTCCTAACGCTGTCTAACATGTCTAACGCTGTCTAACGCTGCCTAACGGTGCCTAACGTGTCTAACGTGTCTAACGGTGCCTAACGTGTCTAACGCTGCCTAACGTGTCTAACATGTCTAACTTGTCTAACGCTGCCCAACGTGTCTAACGCTGCCTAACGCGGCCTAATGCTGACTAACGTGTCTAATGCTGCCTAACGTGTCTAACGCTGCCTAACGTGTTTAACGTGTCTAATGCTGCCTAACGTGTCGAACGCTGCCTAACCTGTCTAACGCTGCCTAACGTGTCTAACGTGTCTAATGCTGCCTAACGTGTCCAACGCGGCCTAACGTGTCTAACGTGTCTAATGCTGCCTAACGTGTCTAACGCTGTCTAACGTGTCTAATGCTGCCTAACGTGTCCAACGCTGTCTAACGTGTCTAATGCTGCCTAACGTGTCTAACGCTGCCTAACTTGTCTAACGCTGCGTAACGCTGCCTAACGTGTCTAGCGCTGCCTAACGCTGTCTAACATGTCTAACGCTGCTTAACGCTGTCTAACGCTGCCTAACGTGTCTAGCGCTGCCTAACGCTGCCTAACGCTGTCTAACGCTGTCTAACATGTCTAACGCTGTCTAACGTGTCTAACGCTGCCTAACGTGTCTAATTCTGCCTAACGTGTCTAACGCTGCCTAACGTGTCTAACGCTGCCTAACGTGTCTAATTCTGCCTAACGTGTCTAACGCTGCCTAACGCTGTCTAATTCTGCCTAACGTGTCTAACGCTGCCTGACGCTGCGTAACGCTGCCTGACGCTGCCTAACATGCCTAACGCTGTCTAACATGTCTAACGCTGCCTAACGTGTCTAACGCTGCCTAACGCTGCCTAACATGCCTAACGCTGCCTAACATGCCTAACACTGCCTAACATGCCTAACGCTGCCTAACGTGTCTAACGCTGCCTAACATGCCTAACGCTGCCTAACATGCCTAACGCTGCCTAACATGCCTAACGCTGCCTAACATGCCTAACGCTGCCTAATGTGTCTAACGCTGCCTAACATGTCTAACGCTGCCTAACAGCACACAATGGCACATGAGCTAGGTCAAACTAAACACAGTCTGTCCATTCTCAGTTATGCCCCATCCATGAGCCCAACCAGTGACAGTCACGGCCAGGCTGAGAGATTATTGTGCTGATGTAAAGGATGGTAATAAATGAAGAAAGTCATTGTTAGGGTGAAGCCCAATGCGGGGCTCTTTCTTCACTCTATTCATTCACCCAGGGGTCTCTCTCTCTCTCGCTCTCTCTCTCTGTGTCTCTCTGTCTCTCTCTCAGCTGTGTAGCAGGTTGTAAGTAATATAACAGCATGGACGAGGGGGAAGAAATTAAGCTGTACTGCTGCTGAGGGCTGAGAATGCAGTGGTCTCTATGGAAGCAGTAGGTAGTCTAGGGGGTATTTTCCACAAGTTGGAGCTCCACCCAGGACCCCTCCCACGCCCACCATCCTCCCCAGTGGGCGAGGGCCTCCAAGCAGGTACCACTGCACAACAGAACCCCTGGACCCCCTCCACTCGATTGTACCGTTTAACTCACCCTACAGCTTGAAATGTCACCAATCGCACAGCTGAATTGCTAGCTTTTCAGTGGCTCAACTGGCTAGTACGTTGTCCAGCAGGTGGTCATGTGTGGTTGGGTAGCAGAGCATCACTTGCTCAAACCGTGGTACAGACGGGCACAGCAAAGGGAGATATACACTCAGAAAAAAGGTGCTATCTAGAACCAAAAAATGTTTATTGGGCTGTCCCCATACGAGAACCCTTTGAATAACCCCTTTTAGTTCCAAGTAGAACCCTCTCCACAGAAGGTTCTACATGGAACCCAAAATAGTTCTACCTAGAACTAAAAAGGATTCATTGGTGGCAAATCTGACCTGCAGATCTATAAATTACTTCTCCGTTGTCTAGCATGGTCATCTGAATCCGGGTTCGTTTTTCATCTGTGGTGATATAGGAGCAATTACGATAGAGGAAACCAAGACTAGATGAACCTTAGCCTGTAGCTTTGATATGTGCTGAGAGAAGGAGAGTGTACCATCTAGCCATACTCCCAAGTACTTGTATGAGGGTGACTACCTCAAACTCTAAACCCTCAGAGGTAGTAATCACACTGGTGGGGAGAGGGGCATTCTTCTTACCAAACCACATGACCTTTGTTTTGGAGGTGTTCAGAAC
>NC_143027.1:9805000-9810000 GCF_057628025.1 Oncorhynchus mykiss
CAGTGAAATGAATAACAAAATCAGATGGGCTTGGAGTCCCAGCTGAAAGAGTGATGATGAGTGGGGACCAGGACGGTGAAACACTTTATTAACAACAGCCATGCAGGAGACAAAATGGCTGCCGCTTTCCTGACCTCTGACCTCTCAGGGACACATGGTGACAGGGTGGTATGCCACACTTCATAGGAGGTTGATTGACATGAGGGGAAGAGGGTGACGGTGAGTGGGCTTATGGGCAGAGGGGAAAGTGAGAGGGTGAGAGGGGAAAGTGAGAGGGTGAGAGGGGAAAGTGAGAGGGTGAGAGGGGAAAGTGAGAGGGTGAGATGGGGAGAGGGGAAAGTGAGAGGGTGAGAAGAGAAAGGGAGAGGGTGAGAGGGGAAAGTGAGAGGGGAAAGTGAGAGGGTGAGATGGGGAGAGGGGAAAGTGAGAGGGTGAGAGGGGAAAGGGAGAGGGTGAGAGGGGAAAGTGAGAGGGTGAGAGGGGAAAGTGAGAGGGTGAGAGGGGAAAGTGAGAGGGTGAGAGGGGAAAGTGAGAGGGGGAGATGGGTAGAGGGGAAAGTGAGAGGGTGAGTGGGAGAGAGGAGAGAGTGAGAGGGGAAAATGAGAGGGTGAGATGGGGAGAGGGGAAAGTGAGAGGGGGAGATGGGTAGAGGGGAAAGTGAGAGGGTGAGTGGGAGAGAGGAGAGAGTGAGAGGGGAAAGTGAGAGGGTGAGATGGGGAGAGGGGAAAGTGAGAGGGGGAGATGGGTAGAGGGGAAAGTGAGAGGGTGAGTGGGAGAGAGGAGAGAGTGAGAGGGGAAAATGAGAGGGTGAGAGGGGGAGAAGAGAGGGGGAGAGGGGAAAGTGAGAGGGGGAGATGGGGAGGGGGGAAAGTGAGAGGGGGAGAGGAGAGGGTGAGGTGGTAGCAGTGAATGAGCTTATGGGCAGAGGGGAAAGTGGGGGAAATGCTTCATTAGAGTAGTTAAATGGATAACTTCAAGCTTGGGCTCTGTTTAGGCAATGAGAGGCTGAGCTAGGGCAATGGTAAGTGTGAGGTAGGGAGAAATGACAGAGGTATGGAGTACAATTACCGCTCATTGCATGGCCCTAGGCTGGGAGTGTGCTGTAAAACCAGAAATAATTCCTCTCACTTAAAGAAGCCTTCTGTACTTCCAGTAACATAATAATTATTTGTTTAACTTTTTTTCCCTGTTGGTCTTTTTTTCATGCTATAAAACTCCTTTTAAGAGCTTGTACTTTAGGGAGCTCGGATTAAGATGTTCCGTCCCACGTTGCGTGTGATGGAGTTTTAATTGAGGGGTGAAACTGAGAAGCGGAGTGTATTTACAGGCGAAACTCCAGCCTCAAGTTTTCACTGGGGTCATGTTAATAAGGGGCCAGAGGTCTCTTACAACGGGGCCAAAAGGGGCCACTGGTTTATATGTGCTACAAAGGAGCCACATATTTTTTGGGTGAATAGACGTAGCTTTTGAATGAGCATCTCACTCAGGCAAGCGTCACACAAAAGCCAGATACTGTACACCGTACATGCAGGCAGCTACACTTTTTTTCCCCAAAGATGAACCAATACTGTATCATCCAAGGACACATTAGAAGACCTAAAAGAAGTGCTTGTTAGTATGGAATCCTTGTCATATTCAACAAGAGCACAAACATGATAAACGGTGAATGCTAAACTGTCCTACTGCTGAAGCCCTTGTATTGTATCTCGTAAAGGAATCCTTTCTGCTTGATGCGTTTCTAGCTCTCCGACTGCTGACAGAGGAGGAGGAGGAGGCTCGCTCAGGTGGTACTGTGTTTGGTACTCTCTCGACGTAAGAGACCATTATCTTGTCTGTTGGAATATTTCTCTTTTAATGCCACAGGGAACTCTGCCCTGTTGGGAGAAACACATTACATTACTGTTACATTACTACTTCTTGTTTTATTGACTGCTTGCACATCGTCTTCTGGGTTTGTGTATGGAAAAAGGATCGTGTGGATACGATATTCCATGCTAGCACTCCAAAAACAGCATGGAACCCACTACTGGGGTCTGTGAGACAAGACAACATTTCACAGCAGCAGACCATTTTTCCCCATTGAATTTATGGAAGGATGAAAAACAGACCTAGTGTGAAATCTGTGGGCTGTAATGTGTTTATATGTGTTGCTAGGGGACCACACACTACCCCTCCGGAGTATGTCCGTCCAGTCAATGAATATAAATCTTTCATCACTTCCCACGTGTACAAAAAACAGCAGAGAGCAGATAATATCCCCAATCTTCCATGACTCCCCATCCACCATGACTCCCCATCCACCATGACTCCCCATCCACCATGTCTCCCCATCCTCCATGACTCCCCATCCTCCATGACTCCCCATCCTCCTTGACTCCCCATCCTCCATGACTCCCCATCCACCATGACTCCCCATCCACCATGACTCCCCATCCTCCATGACTCCCCAGTCCTCCATGACTCCCCATCCTCCATGACTCCCCATCCACCATGACTCCCCATCCACCATGACTCCCCATCCAACATGACTCCCCAGTCCTCCATGACTCCCCAATCCTCCATGACTCCCCAATCCTCCATGACTCCCCAGTCCTCCATGACTCCCCAATCCTCCATGACTCCCAATCCTCCATGACTCCCAATCCTCCATGACTTCCCATCAACCATGACTCCCCAGTCCTCCATGACTCCCCATCCACCATGACTCCCCAATCCTCCATGACTCCCCAATCCTCCATTACTCCCAATCCTCCATGACTCCCCATCCACCATGACTCCCAATCCTCCATGACTCCCCCATCCACCATGACTCCCCAATCCTCCATGACTCCCCCATCCACCATGACTCCCCATCCTCCATGACTCCCCAGTCCTCCATGACTCCCAATCCTACATGACTCCCCCATCCACCATGACTCCCCAATCCTCCATGACTCCCCCAGCCTCCACCTTCCTCCCATCCCTCGATACCCCCTCACCCTCACTCTCTTCCCCTGCCAACTCTGCCCAGCATCAGGCTCCTACCTCCAGGGTGTCGTGTCACAACGTGTTTGGGAGACAGCTAAACACTCCACACCCCTCCTCGTTCCTCATCAATTATTCCTGAGGGCCATCAGGGTCACCAGGGAGGGGTGGAGGAGAGGAGAGGAGAGGAGAGGAGAGGAGAGGAGAGGAGAGGAGAGGAGAGGAGAGGAGAGGAGAAGAGAAGAGAAGAGAAGAGAAGAGAAGAGAGGAGAGGAGAGGAGACGAGACGAGACGAGAGGAGACGAGAGAAGAGGTGAGAAAGGAGAGGATGGGAGAGGAGAGGAGAGGAGAGGAGAGGAGAGGAGAGAAGCGGAAAGGAGGAGAGAGGAGAGGAGAGGAGAGGAGAGGAGAAGAGAAGAGAAGAGAAGAGAAGAGAAGAGAAGAGAAGAGAAGAGAAGAGAGGAAAGGAGAGGAGAGGAGACGAGAGGAGACGAGAGAAGAGGTGAGAAAGGAGAGGATGGGAGAGGAGAGGAGAGGAGAGGAGAGGAGAGGAGAGGAGAGAAGCGGAAAGGAGGAGAGAGGAGAGGAGAGGAGAGGAGAGGAGAGGAGAGGAGAGGAGAGGAGAGGAGAGGAGAGGAGAGGAGAGGAGACAAAAAAGGAACAGACAGACATGGCCTTGGAGAGAGAGATGGGTGGAGGAGAGAGAGGGAGAGAGACAGGGAGAGACAGAGAGAGAGAGAGAGAGATAGAAAGAGAGAGAGAGAGATTTATTGTTTATTGTTTATTTCTCTTTCGTTTATTATCTACTTCACTTGCATTGGCAATGTTAACATATGTTTCCCATGCAAATAAAGCCCCTTGAATTGAATTGAATTGAGAGAGAGAGAGAGATGGATGTAGCGGAGAGAGAGCGAGTAGATAAACCCTGAGGTACTCTCCTCTCCCAGCTGCCTGCTTCAATCAATCACCAGCGCAGAGGTCAATCGGCAGGCCCCCTCTGGCCCACTAATCCATGGAACTGGAGGTGGAGAGCAGCGCTCGGGACATGGTGGGGGGTGGGGATTACTCATGAGAAGTTTACCAGAGGGGCACTAAAACAGTTAAAAAATGGTAGAAGGGTAGAGTGACTGTGTAAGTCTGTGGTGTGGAGTGAGGGGAGTGTGTCTCGTTGCCAAGGAGAGTGTGAGACTGTGGTTGTGACCAGCACAGAGAGGAGGAACAAGGGGAGAGTGAGACTGTGGTCGTGTGACCAGCACAGAGAGGAGAAACAAAGGGAGAGTGAGACTGTGGTTGTGACCAGCACAGAGAGGAGAAACAAAGGGAGAGTGAGACTGTGGTTGTGACCAGCACAGAGAGGAGAAACAAAGGGAGAGTGAGACTGTGGTTGTGTGACCAGCACAGAGAGGAGAAACAAAGGGAGAGTGAGACTGTGGTTGTGACCAGCACAGAGAGGAGAAACAAGGGGAGAGTGAGACTGTGGTTGTGACCAGCACAGAGAGGAGAAACGAGGGGAGAGTGAGACTGTGGTTGTGTGACCAGCACAGATAGGAGAAACAAGGGGAGAGTGAGACTGAGGTTGTGACCAGCAGAGAGAGGAGAAACGAGGGGAGAGTGAGACTGTGGTTGTGAGAGACTGTGGTCGTGACCAGCACAGAGAGGAGAAACAAAGGGAGAGTGAGACTGTGGTTGTGACCAGCACAGAGAGGAGAAACAAAGGGAGAGTGAGACTGTGGTTGTGTGACCAGCACAGAGAGGATAAACAAAGGGAGAGTGAGACTGTGGTTGTGTGACCAGCACAGAGAGGAGAAACAAGGGGAGAGTGAGACTGTGGGTGTGTGACCAGCACAGAGAGGATAACTAGAACTGGGAGCCATCACTAACACTGTCCTCTTTACATGTGTTTATCCACAGTGACATTACTGTCATATTATTAATAATATACAGAGAGGGAGAGAGAGAGAGAGAGAGAGAGAGAGAGAGCGAGAGAGAGAGAAAGACAGAGAGGGAGAGAGAGAGAGAGAGAGAGAAAGAGAGAG
>NC_143027.1:9812500-9832500 GCF_057628025.1 Oncorhynchus mykiss
ACCATCGTAACATGATGTGGGGAGATTTGGGTTAACAAGTTGGTTTTGATAAGCAGATCGCCATGTGCGACATGACAGTGTGATATCATTATATCATAAAACATGACATCTGTTAACGGTCTGTTAGTGTGACAGACGGGTTCAAATCGAGTGTGTTAGTCACTGTCTTAAGAACCCCTGCTCTTTCCATGACACAGACTGACCAGGTGAATCCAGGTGGAACCTATGATCCCTTATTGATGTCACTTGTTAAATTCACTTCAATCAGTGTAGATGAAGGAGAGGAGAAGGGTTAAAGAAGGATTTGTACACCTTGAGACAATTGAGACATGGATAGTGTATGTGTGCCATTCAGATGGTGAACGGGCTTGACAAATGATGTAGCCCTTTCCTGCAGTCAAATGACCAAATCGCCCTCTAGTGGTCTCATGGGTGGAATGTTATTCATATTTCAACTTTTTTGTTATATACCGAAAATCTGGTCTTTCTATGTCAAACTGTTATATTTCAGTCTTCTGTGATGTATATAAAGGGTAATATTGGGATGCAAACTCAAAATGGAATACATTTCAACTCAATATCTGACATGGTAAAGGTGTCTACTTTTTCTATGCCCATAACCAACGTGTCTGACATGCATACTTTTGTTTCAAAGTATATTTGTTTAAGACTACCAAGAAACACTCTGTGTGACCCTGATTTAGCCCACTGCAGTAAAAGGTTATTAAGTGCCTTTGAACCGGATATCGTAGTAGATGCCAGGCACACAGGTTTGTGTCAAGAACTGCAAAGCTGCTGAATTTTTTTTACGCTCAACAGTTCAAATCAAATCAAATTTATTTATATAGCCCTTCTTAGATCAACTGATCAGTTTCCCGTGTGTATCAAGAAATGGTCCATGACCTAAAGGACATCCAGCCAACTTGACACAACTGTGGGAAGCATTGGAGTCAACATGGGCCAGCATCCCTGTGGAACGCTTTCGACACCTTATAGAGTCCATGCCCCGACGAATTGATGCTGTTCTGAGGGCAAAGGGCTGGGGGTGCAGCGTAATATTATGAATGTGTTCTTACTGTTTTGTTCACTCAGTATGTAGTGTTCTGCTTTTGACCAGGGCCCATACGGTGTCATTAATAATAGGGTGCCATTAGGAACAGACTTAATACAGCACCATCTCTGTGGACAGCCAACTCCAAGATTAGTAAGGCATCCACACCATCTCTGTGGACAGCCAACTCCAAGTTTAGTAAGGCACCCACACCATCTCTGAGGACAGCCAACTCCAAGATTAGTAAGGCACCCACACCATCTCTGAGGACAGCCAACTCCAAGATTAGTAAGGCACCCACACCATCTCTGTGGACAGCCAACTCCAAGTTTAGTAAGGCACCCACACCATCTCTGTGGACAGCCAACTCCAAGATTAGTAAGGCACCCACACCATCTCTGTGGACAGCCAACTCCAAGATTAGTAAGGCACCCACACCATCTCTGTGGACAGCCAACTCCAAGATTAGTAAGGCACCCACACCATCTCTGTGGACAGCCAACTCCAAGATTAGTAAGGCACCCACACCATCTCTGTGGACAGCCAACTCCAAGATTAGTAAGGCACCCACACCATATCTGTGGACAGCCAACTCCAGAACTGAGCAGAGGGAGTGAAAAGAAGAACAATGGTGATTCCTCAGCTTCATCCTGACAGGATTATGACAGCCAATGACAGTCACACTGATTAATGAAAACAAACAAAGCTTTGGACCCACGAGCCGTTCTGAGACGGAACATTTCACTTTCCCCTCTGCGGAGACCTCGACTTGAACAAATAGATGCTCTTTGAGCAAAGTGCATACTCTGATGAAAAGATACTCTGAACAAAAGAAGAGGGAAAACAGATTTCTCTCTCTCTCTCTCTCTCTCTCTCTCACACTCTCACTCTCTCATTTTGTTGCTGTGATCACACTGCACTATTTCTGTTCATATTTTGTTTGTTCTCTCTCAACATATTCTCTGTTATTGCTGCATGGTGTTGTGTGTTGTGTTGTTGTCTATGATTGCCTCCCATCAGACACAGAGCTGGGTCAGTTTATGAAACCCTCTCTGGCACTGCATGCAGCCAACTCTCCACAAGTCTCGGGGAGAGCGACACTTTGAGGGACAAACTGCTTTCCTGAGGAGAGAAACAGTAACATTACAGCAAGATCTTCAACGATGTTGAACTCATAAAACCTTTTAACGACAATATATTCACCCCTTGTTTCCATCCACAGGGATAAATCCCACTGAACCCATAACAAAATAACAGTCATCATAGCAGCAGCTCATTCTCTAATGCTAAACTAACATCCTAACTGCAAATTAAGAATACATCCAACTGAATAAAGTGAGAAATTAATTTTGAATTCAACTGGATGTAGTTGATGTACGGTTATATGGATAATCCCGAATATCAGTACAGGACCTCAACAAGACCCTACTTTTATCCTGGCTGGAAGTTGGGAACACACAGATCTGGGTCCGTATGTATCAAGCGTCTCAGAATAAGAGTGTTGATCTGGAATCAGGTCGATCCACTGTCCGTGTGGTCTTACTCATTGTGATCACAATGGAACAACTGATCCTACATCAGCACTCCTATTCTGATTCATTTGACACATACAGCACCTAAACAGGTCAGAGACCAGATCCAATGGCCACCAGATAGAATCCTGATCCGTCCTGATAGGGCGGTGGAGAGATTAGCAGAGCGTCAGCAGAACTGACAGACAGACACTCAGGAGGCACAAAAGTCCCCCAACACAGGATCAGATCCTGTCTGGAGTGACTCATTAGATCCTATCTGACTTCCACGCCGGAGGATGAACTAAGTCAGGATTAACTAAGTCTAACTTTTCAGAAACTGTGAGAGAGGTCGTGAGACCAGAATGTCACAAGTTACGACGCCTCTGTGGGCAGTGGGTTGGGATTCCATGCATTCCATGGACTGTACCCTATTCTCAGCGAAACCTGAAAAAATGTGTCTGTAAGGAAAACCAGAGATGATGACAGCTAATACCGTGAGAGACTGCAGACTGCTCCAAAACTCCCAAAGTTTCCCTCCCTATCTGATGGTATTCAGAGACATTTTTACCCGATACTGTCAAGCACAAGGCAACAAACAAAAGCAGCATCTTGAAAAATATCATAGTTTGCTATGTATTATTCATTGGCAACAGGGGCTCCTGGTACATTTTGATTCACCTTCTAAAGACTATACAAACGACCTGCTGGGCTGTCTGTCAAGAGAGTAGCTCTATATTCCTCTGAGTCCTTAACTCGTCAGCTGTGTTTTACAGACATCCATATTGAGTGCCGAGCCTCACGGTTCCCCTTTGAACACAAAGCGTTGAGCGTGAAAACCTGTCTTTAGTGTCGACACAGCCAGACGAAACTATCACGGAGTCACAGTACCACCCAATGTCTGCTGGGACCCAACCTAGACTACTGTCTCACATTACCAGGAACAATGGCACATCACATCCCAAACCCCAAAACAGGAACAACCAAGGACAATATTGTATGAATGTCCTAACGGTACATTGTTACATTGATATGTTGGTAAATTGATACGTTGCTACGTTGGTACATTGATATGTTGATACGTTGATACGTTGATATGTTGATATGTTGATACGTTGGTACATTGATATGTTGATACGTTGGTATATTGATATGTTGATACGTTGATACGTTGGTACATTGATATGTTGATACGTTGATACGTTGATATGTTGATACGTTGATACGTTGGTATGTTGATACATTGCTACGTTGGTACATTGATATGTTGATACGTTGATACGTTGGTATGTTGATACGTTGATACGTTGGTACATTGATATGTTGATACGTTGATACGTTGATATGTTGATACGTTGATACGTTGGTATGTTGATACGTTGCTACGTTGGTACATTGATATGTTGATACGTTGATACGTTGGTATGTTGATACGTTGATACGTTGGTACGTTGATACGTTGTTATGTTGGTACGTTGATACGTTGGTACGTTGGTACGTTGATACGTTGATACGTTGTTATGTTGGTACGGTGTTATGCTGGTACGTTGATACGTTGGTACGTTGGTACGTTGATACGTTGGTACGTTGTTACGTTGGTACGTTGATACGTTGTTACATTGGTACGTTGTTACGTTGGTACGTTGATACGTTGGTACGTTGATACGTTGGCACGTTGGTACGCTGACACGTTGGTACGTTGGTACTTTGGTACGTTGATACGTTGGTACGCTGATACGTTGGTACGCTGATACGTTGGTACGTTGATACGTTGGTACGTTGATACGTTGGTACGTTGATATGTGCGTAAGTGTGTGGATTTCAAATGTATTGATCCAATTTGATTTATTTTACAATTCAAAAACACAATTCAACCACACAGGTGGATAAAATGCATTCAAAGGCATTGAGGATAACAGTTTAACAACTGTTTCTATATCTGGTTGTGTATGAGAGTATTATGTCAATGTATCTGTGTGTGTCCGTGTGTCCGTGTGTCTGTGTGTATTGATTTCATAGTCTGGTCTCTATACTGTACAGTATTATACACAGTAGGGTCTCCAAAACAAACGGTACTTGGAGAGAAAAAGTTTGCTACTGATCTCCTTCTCAGACTGGGAGATAAACAACAAGAGAAAGCCAGCAACCTCTTCTCAAATGGGCCATTCATTTCATTACAGCATTCACCGTTTCTGTCCCATCTCCAAATGGGCCTAATCTGGGTCCCCTGCACATATCACAGGGCCTTCCGGGGCCAGATTAACGACAGCGGCCAGAGTGTTAGCTCCTAATTGTTACAGCATCCAAGTCATGTAACACAATTACAGGGGCTGCAGAGAAACGGCTAATGCACACACGACTAGCCCCGCCGATGGATCAGTCATTGAATTTTCTCCCTTTTTAATTCACTTTCCACCATGCACAAGGAGGCATTAGTTAGATTACACTGTGGAGATGTTGGGAGTGAAGGGGGAAAGGAGGAAAGGAGGGAAGGAGGGACGGAGGAGGGGGAGACGGGTCAGATCTGTTTAGAGCGGGTTGTCAATTAGCAGGCTAACCCTCTTGCTAAATGGTCACTCTCTCTCCCCGAAGGGAGAGGAAGATAAAAACCAGAGGTCAGAAACAAGGGCACGTGTCAAACTCATTCCACGGCGGGCTGAGTGTCTGCGGGTTTTTCGCTCCACCCTTGTACTTGATTGATGAATTAAGGTCACTAATTAGTAAGGATCTCCCTCACCTGGTTGTCTACGGCTTAATTGAAAGAAAAAACAAAAACTTACACACACTCAGCCCTCTGTGGAATGAGTTTGACACCCCTGGGCTAGTGGGCAAGTAATGGAACTGATGGTGACTGAAACTAGAGGTCAGAAACATAAGGGAATTGATGGTGACTGAAACTAAAGGTCAGAAACACAGGGGAACTGATGGTGACTGAAACCAGAGGTCAGAAACACAAGGGGAACTGATGGTGACTGAAACTAGAGGTCAGAAACACAGGGGAACTGATGGTGACTGAAACTAGAGGACAGAAACACAGGGGAACTGATGGTGACTGAAACTAGAGGACAGAAACACAGGGGAACTGATGGTGACTGAAACTAGAGGTCAGAAACACAGGGGAACTGATGGTGACTGAAACTAGAGGTCAGAAACACAGGGGACCTGATGGTGACTGAAACCAGAGGTCAGAAACACAGGGGACCTGATGGTGACTGAAACCAGAGGTCAGAAACACAGGGGAACTGATGGTGACTGAAACTAGAGGTCAGAAACACAGGGGAACTGATGGTGACCGACATCAGTGTGCTTCCCAGACAAACATCCCTCTCAACCCGACTCAGACCTGATAACTGCTGGTTTAAAGACCGAGCCAAGACACAGGATAGGATGAGGCTAGAGACCCTAACAAAGGGGGAAGTTACCCAATCCGTGAGATGGAGGATATAGCGGAGTCCTTGGAGCCAGTGCCAAAACAACTCGTCAGCTCCCACCGGTCAAAAGATCCAACTGAAATCTACATGGTACCTCTATTGAGAAATTACAAATAAACTATGATTTGATTTAGTTTTGTCAAGTTGATTCATTTTGTGTGTGTGTGTGTGTGTGTGTGCGTGTGTGTGTGTGTGTGTGTGTCGAAAAGGAGGACATTGTTCCTCAATCCGATACAATGGAGTATGTGACACTGGAGGAAACGGATTGTGGTGATGGATAGCGAGCTGCGGTAAAGTGAGAGATGCCAGGGAGAGACGACATGGTACCATGACGAATATAGTGTAGCACCCTCAACAGTAGCACCCAAGCCCACTCCAATAATCCCAACTGTATGGTCAACACAACCACGGTCACAAGGAATCAACTGAGTAAAATAGTTGACATGGAGCTGGTAGATACAGTAATGAGGGTTTTGAGTTACCGTTTCTAACTGTAGCTATGTGTGATTTAAATCTTTCCTATCAGAGCCCCTCTGCTTCTTTTAATAAAATGCTACATCTGGGTTTTGTTACTAGGTTACCGTTAGTTCCGCCAGTCACCACACCATATTGCTTAGCCACACCGGACCAAACGGAACATTTTTTCCATCTCTACATGGTCACAGGTCCATATCTCGCCAGATCCAGTATCTCCACATTACTTTACTAGCCTACAGACTATTTGAGTGGTAGGATACGTCCCAAATGGGACCCTACTCCCTATAGCAACTAGATTCAGCCTCGCGACGATTTTAGTCAGAGCGGATGTTTCGGGGGGCCGGAACATAATTGAAATAAATTGAACACTTCAAATTCACCACTAAGTCCCCAAAGAAGAGCTTGTATTTACGAATAACAATCATTCCAACATTGATTACATTGAGACGCCATCACATACAGTACCAGTCAAAAGTTTGGACACCCCTTCAAGGATTTTTCTTTCTTTTTACAATTTTCTACATTGTAGAATAATAGTGAAGACATCAACACTATGAAATAACACATATGGAATCATGTAGTAACCAAAAAAGTGTTAAATCAAAAATATTTATTTATTATAATTTATTTTTTTAGATTCTTCAAAGCAGCTACCTTACTGTATGTCCTGTACTTTGCACACTCTTGACATTCTCTCAACTAACTATTTTTTATTTTATTTGTGGGAATACTAGGGAACAGATTTCCTAAATGAAACTCATACTATACATTCTTTTTTTTAAATGTAATATACTCATATTTCACAGCCAGCCCCCAGCCAGAGCAATTGGGAATAACTTAGACCCAGTTTCCAGACAGTGAAACTGTCTATTAGTGGTGGTAGTAATAGTTATAGTAGCAATGTTGTAAATGTTCTCAATTAAATACTTATTATACAAACCAACCTTCTATAACGTAACCAGGGGATGTCTGTCTGGGCTAACTACTGTTTGCTTTGGCCACTTTTCAGATGAGCTAAGATTCTCAGAAAGAATGCCAAGCTTCCAATGATTTAGATAAGAGCACTGATAAAATAAGCATATCTCAGTGAGTAGATCTGATGTTCATATTTCAGAAACAAAAATATACACCACATCACATGAAATCAATGGCATTCATATAATGGTTTGAGAAAACGGAAACCTTCTTTCAATCTAGAACTAAATCTACCAGACGTGGGACGACTTTCTATCCAATTTTCCTGAAGAATAATGTCACCAGACATAGGATCACTATACGTTTGTGTGAGCCTCAGCTGACCATTCATCAAACCCGACATGCATTGTGTGTCGGCCGTGTGAGGAAAAACTGAGGTATTGGAAGCATGGGATTGTCGTTCCTGCATCTGCTAGATGAAAAATCTAGCTTGTCGCAAGCATCCAACTCTGGTCCTCTAGTCTTTTATGGCTCCATATGTGCATGTCTCGGGAGTATTGGGCTTCAGTGTGTATGTCTGAAAGGGTTATGTCTTCATTGGGTTGCCTCTGGTGACAGGGGGGTGGGAGCCTTCAGTCAGAAGCGATGAGCGCGTCTGGCATGTGCATCAGAGAGACATGACGGTCGAGCGGGCCAGACACCAGCATGCCTTCTCCTTCAAGGGCATAAATCAGCAATACGATCCCTGAGTCCCCCCCCCCCCCCCCCCTGCTGTTATGTCCAACACTGGCCATGTCCATGTCTTACGGCATTGTGGCCATCCTACCACAACCTACCTACCATCTGGCTGGGGGATCTCAATGATAGATGACAAAGAGGTGGACTATGGATCGGTACACCTCTAAGACAGTTGTTCACCTCCCTAACCCAGTCACTCTGTTGCAATGCAATACTAAGAAACAGGCATAGCTTCCCATCCCAGTGCTATCTCCAAGATTCATTCATTTGATTAACAAACTCACATACAGTATGTGATATTAATTCAAATATAATTTCATGGTTATATGAAAGAAATATTATGAGCAAATCAAATCAAATTGTATTTGTCATATGTGCAGAATACAACAGGTGTAAGTAGACCTTACCGTGAAATATTACACGAAAATGACATAACAATAACGAGGCTATATACAGGGGGTACCGGTATAGAGTCAATGTGCGGGGGTAAAGGTTAGCCGAGGTCATTTGTAAAGTGACTATGCACTGATAATAAACAGCGAGTAGTAGCAGTGTAAAAACAAAGTGGGGGTTAATGTAAATAGTCCGGGTGGCCATGTGGTTAAATTGTTCTGCAGTTCTGCACTCAAGGTTGCTGGTTCGAATCCCTGAGCCGACTAGGTGAACATCTGTCGATGTGCCCTTGAGTAAGGCACGTAACCCTAATTGCTCCTGGATACAAGTGTCTAAAAGACTAAAGTTTAAAAAATGGCACACATTTGTTTGGAGGGAGTGCAGATGAATGGGGGCAATTAAATCCGCTAGAAACCACCAAGGGGGTTGTGATTTGCGTTAGGAAAACAAGCTTGGCGAGCGGTAGTCAATGGTTAACTGGACTCATGAATTAAATTAATGTGGACAGTTGTTCTGTGGTTCAACCTTCATCAGAAGAGACTCCTGCCCTGGAGATCAGCTTACTCTGTTTCTGCCTCAAACCTCTGGAATTCTTACGTTTCGTCAAAGGCCTAATTTGTTTCCTGGTTATGTGTCATATACTCTGCTGTGTGGCGTCGGCTGCCCTGCTGTATCGGTTTACAGTGGGGACTTTCATTCCACTTTAACTGGTTGGAATTATGTGTCTGGTCCTCTTTTAGAGTCCATGTTATTTAGGGTGAGGTTCACTTATTTATTATAGAACAGGCACACTCATTCACATATACCTGAAGATGATAGTCCTCCTCGGAAAATGCCCCCTTCTCCAAAAAAGGAAACAATTTTGGAAATATCTACCCGATTAGAATTTTGTTTCCCACAGTGCACCAAAAATAACAAGCAGTGCTTGGGAATAATGGACTTGATTTAGATCTGTGAAAAGTTTGTGCTGTTCCTGGTTTCCAATGAACGGATATAATCAGATTACTCGTTACCACATCCTGGATATATATAGTTCAATTTCAGCCCAAAACTGGACAAACAGAGCAACACACTGACCTACAACCTCTTCCCTGGTTTTAGTGCCATGTTTACTTAATAACCATAGCTAGATTCCTTTGAAATTACCAAATGCATCATAATATCACGTGTCCTAAATAGCACACATCATAAATATCACCCGTGTCATAAATATTCTGTGTCATAAATATCACCTGTGTCATAAATACCACCCGCGTCATAAATATCACCTGTGTCATAAATATCACCTGTGTCATAAATATCACCTGTGTCATAAATATCACCCGTGTCATAAATATCACCTGTGTCATAAATATCACCCACGTCATAAATATCACGTGTCATAAATATCACCCACGTCATAATTATCACCCGCATCATAAATATCAGACACATCATAAACAACACCCACGTAATAATTATCACCCACGTCATACATATCGGGTGCGTCGTTCTTATTACTTCCTCCAAAGATTACTTTTGTTTTCATTGAAGTCTGCACAGTGACGGAGGGGGCAGCACAAAGCGTGTCTACGACAGAGCGAGTGGCTGATAAATGTGTCTACTTTTCAGTTCATATTTACCATCTGTTGAACTACGTTTTTAGACCACTCTGCATCATCATCATCCCCGGATAAACAGACAAATTACATCTAACTCCTGCTTATTATGGTTTGAAACAGCTAACTAGCGTCACACGGGAAACAAAAGCACAGATAGAATCAGAGGAGGACATTGTGACTTGTGAGGTAATTGAACGAGGAGGGAGGAATCATTAAACAAGTCCCACTGGTGCCACCCTGATTAGATTCCCCCTTGTTTCCTGTAACAAACTCGGGACGAATTTGTTAAGGAAGGCAATGTGGAAAAGGAGGCATGTCTCTCTCTCTCTCTGTCTCTCTCTCTCTCCTCTCTCTCTCTCTCTCTCTCTCTCTCTCTCTCTGCCAGACCTGTCCATTTCCTCCCTGAATGGGAAAATGAGAGTTCAAATTGCACCATTTCCTCTTCTTCACCCCATCCATCTGAGATGTGTCAAGTACGCACTATGATTATCCTATCCAGTCAGTGGTTATCTGAGCAAGACATCAATACACAGAAATGTTCTGAATCTATAACACACACAGAAGCTCCTCCATAAGGCCTAAACCGAGACATAACCAGCATGCCTGTGCACAGAAATTCTCCTGCATCCCACATCTGTCTGTGGCAATAATCATCTGTTGTCTGTATCAAGGCAGGCATTCTATATCGACGACAACAGTCTTTCTCCTTAGCCAGCAACCGAAACAGGCTCATTTTGACCATAACATTTTCCATCTGTTCAGAGGAGAAGGCCACAAACAGGGGCAAAGCCAACACAAACAGCTGCATGCGGACCTTCCAATATATTATGTTCCAATATTTGATGTATCTAAGCCCCCTATTGGCTTTAGGTTATCCCCATCACTGAATACAATAAACCCATTACCTTCATTGCCTTATACAGTCACATGGCCACAGCATGAAACCAGTTGAGGTTCTTAGAAAACACTGTACACATGTCACCAGCCTAACTACGTGGCAATGTCATCCTCTTTTCCTACGGCAGACTGTGACAAGAGGTGCGGTACAGTGGTGTCTGTGTCCTATACTATAAAACACCCCAGCAGATACTGTACAGTATAAGTTGTTTGGATCCTGATTGGTTGATAGCAGGAAGTTATTCACTACAATCCCCGGGTAATACCTGTTAACAGTTCCATTTGGATTATCAATGCACATAAACTGTCCCACAGCCCAGCCAGGCAATTTATTTAAAAAATTTTTTTTTTTTTTACATTTAGCAGACACTCTTATCCAGAGCAACGTACAGTAGTGAGGTCATACATTTGCCCCATGGGAATCAAACACACAATCTTGGCATTGCAAGCGTCATGCTCTAGCAATTGAGCCACACTTGACCTACTTCACCTCCAATGGGGAAACAAGTGCCTAGATTATTTCTCCAATGCTACTAGGCTAGCATTTGGTTTGCAACAGTTGGGGTTTGTCTAAACCTTGCTGGCTGCCTCTACGACCTATGCAATAATGTTTTTTTTTTTAATCTTCACGGTGCCATTTAGAGAATGAATGAGACGAGGTTGACAGCTTCTCTGAGCCAGGCAAATTCATTTATCAGTATCATTACAATGAATACATCAAAGGCAATGGTAAAGCAATGAAAAATGTACATAGCATGCTTTCATTTCAGCTGCTTGATGTGTATGTGTGTTAGTTTTAATTGGCTAGCTAGAAAAGGAGAAGTAGCTAGCCTGCATGGCAACCTTTCGTGTTTAAAAGAGAACATTTAGAATGGACGACCAGTTCGGCTGGCTAGCAACTTCAGAACCTCAGAACTAACAACTGGCCCGGACTATATTATCGGCTTCAAGGATAAAATAAAAAAATGTACTCATTAAATTCACGTTTTTTAATGAAAACATGTCATTAATCTTTTAAAAAATACATACAGTCTGTTGGTAACCATTTTATAAAACCAATAAGGCCCTCGAACCCGGGAATTATTGTGAATAACACCCTCCTAAGGGTTCATCCCTCTGGCCTAAGAACAGTCCTTAGTTATTCATATGATAATCCCGGGGTTCTCATACCTTAGTGCTTAACTAAGACCCCTCGACGAGCTTAATACCAGTATCAATATTTACAAGGATGCTCATGTGGGATTATATCAAATTGGCCCCTGTACTTGGTGTCCCAATTAAACGCAGAGGAGCATGTTTCTGCTTGTAGAGCCCCAGGGGACACAGCCTTCTGGACTCAACTGCTGGAGAATCAAAGTGCTGAGTCTGGAAATGGAGGAACCCAAAGGCAATCAGCTCAGTCAGACTAAGAGAAAGCATCCACACAGCTGGGCAAATAGGGATGGAAAGAGAAAAAGAGGCAAAAGATGCACTCTAATGATACCAAGGATATGTGTGTGAAGCAGAATCACCTCACTACAGTAGCTTTCAATGAGACCAATTCAAATGAAGGTATCAGCTATAGGAAGGGGGTGCTATACTACAACAAGATATTTGTGGTATGGTAATATGCATAGCTTTGGGTGGTCTCGTGCACTCATTCATAAACCATTAGTTTGTGTCACATAATAATTATATGTCCATGCATGCATGCAAAAAAGAAAACAAACATTGTGAATAGCTGCAGTGAAAACGTTGGACATAAAACATTGAGGTATCATAACGCCTTGGGTTAATGACATGCATCATAACATTGTATACTTGCTCATACAATCTGGCTAATGCTTATACAAGATAGTGGGAAATATTAAAACATATCGGATAGGTTAAGGTTTTCAAATTAATTAATAAATTACACATATGGCAGAGTTTCTCTGTCCTCTTCTCTCGCTTTAGTCTCGTCTCGTAGTAATGTGCAGCCATAAAGTAGCAACATGGAACATCAACAGCCAGGCCACCGTGGCCGCAGTGACAGACACTCAACGAAGCAGCCGCTAGCTAGCAGGAATGGCCAGGCTGAGAGATTAAATGTCCACTTTACGGGATCTGGGGATAAAGGCAGGAAACAATCCATCTCCTATGATAGATTTCTCAGAGACAAATGACTAGTTGGGTCTCAAGTTGAGATTGTCCAAGGGTTTTGTCTTGGCACCATTTTTGGGGCTTGTTTTGGATCTTGAGGCGATCAGGTTAAGCATTCGATTCAAGTTGAAATACGAGCTGAAGTGGGTTTGAGTCTCAGTCACTTTACAAAATGGCCTCTGTTGTTTCATTCCTTGGTTCACATCGTATCAATCACTATTCCTCCTTTAATTGGGTGAAATGTATATGTCATTTGGCAGATGCTTTTATCCAAAGCGACTTACAGTCAGTCAGTCATACATGCATACATTTGACTTATTGGTGGCCCCAGTGGGAAGTGAACCCACAACCCTTGGCTGAAGAGCCATGCTCTACTGAATGAGGGCCACAGAGGACCAAACTGGAAGAATGCTTCCAAAAGCTTTTGTCGTGGTTACCAAAAAGTATTTGTGTTAACACAAGAAACTCATTACGGACAATGACGACAGACCACGGTGGCCTGTCTAGGTGCACCTATAGAGAGACACAATGGAACCGGGCCTGAACATCAAAGTCTGGGATTTTAGGTAATGAGCTGGTAGACATCATCCTCTCCTGTAGACATCATCCTCTCATGTAGACATCATCCTCTCATGTAGACATCCTCCTCTCATGTAGACACCCTTCTCTCATGTAGACATCCTCCTCTCCTGTAGACATCCTCCTCTCCTGTAGACATCCTCCTCTCCTGTAGACATCCTCCTCTCATGTAGACATCCTCTTTTCATGTAGACATCCTCCTCTCAAGTAGACATCCTCCTCTTTTCATGTAGACATCCTCGTCTCCTGTAGACATCCTCCTCTCATGTAGGCATCCTCTTTTCCTGTAGACATCCTCCTCTCAAGTAGACATCCTCCTATTTTCATGTAGACATCCTCCTCTCAAGTAGACATCCTCCTCTTTTCATGTAGACATCCTCTTCTCAAGTAGACATCCTCCTCTTTTCATGTAGACATCCTCCTCTCATGTAGACATACTCTTTTCACGTAGACAGTCTCTTTTCATGTAGACAGTCTCTTTGCATGTACAGTGGGGAGAACAAGTATTTGATACACTGACGATTTTGCAAGTTTTCCTACTTACAAAGCATGTAGAGGTCTGTAATTTCTATCATAGATACACTTCAAATGTGAGAGACGGAATCTAAAACAAAATCCAGAAGATCACATTGTATGAATTTTAAGTAATTAATTTGCATTTTATTGCATGACATACGAATTTGAGACATCAGAAAAGCAGAACTTAATATTTGGTACAGAAACCTTTGTTTGCAATTACAGAGATCATACGTTTCCTGTAGTTCTTGAACAGGTTTGCACACACTGCAGCAGGGATTTTGGCCCACTCCTCCATACAGACCTTCTCCAGATCCTTCAGGTTTCGGGGTTGTCGCTGGGTAATACGGACTTTCAGCTCCCTCCAAATATTTTCTATTGGGTTCTGGCGCTGGCTTGAGCAGGGGGACCTTGCGTGCGCTGCAGGATTTTAATCCATGACGGCGTAGTGTGTTACTAATGGTTTTCCTTGAGACTGTGGTCCCAGCTCTCTTCAGGTCATTGACCAGGTCCTGCCGTGTAGTTCTGGGCTGATCCCTCACCTTCCTCATGATCGTTGATGCCCCACGAGGTGAGATCTTGCATGGAGCCCCAGACCGAGGGCGATTGACCGTCATCTTGAACTTCTTCCATTTTCTAATAATCGCGCCAACAGTTGTTGCCTTCTCACCAAGCTCCTTGCATATTGTCCTGTAGCCCATCCCAGCCTTGTGCAGGTCTACAATTTTATCCCTGATGTCCTTACACAGCTTTCTGGTCGTGGCCATTGTGGAGAGGTTGGAGTCTGTTTGATTGAGTGTGTGGACAGGTCTCTTTTATACAGGATACGAGTTCAAACAGGTGCAGTTAATACAGGTAATGAGTGGAGAACAGGAGGGCTTCTTAAAGAAAAACTAACAGGTCTGTGCGAGCCGGAATTCTTACTGGTTGGTAGGTGATCAAATACTTATGTCATGCAATAAAATGCAAATGAATTACTTAAAAATCATACAATGTGATTTTCTGGATTTTTGTTTTAGATTCCGTCTCTCACAGTTGAAGTGTACCTATGATAAAAATTAATGACCTCTACATGCTTTGTAAGTAGGAAAACCTGCAAAATCGTCAGTGTATCAAATACTTGTTCTCCCCACTGTAGGTATCCTTTTTTCATGTAGGTAGCCTCTTTTCACATAGAAGGCCTCCTCAACGCTTGTGTCTAATGATGCAGGACTTTGAATCACTTGGGATGAATGAGCTTGCGCATTGGCAACACTTTCTATGTGGAGGCCATGGCCACCAGTTGAATAATGAGGGTTTATTGAAATGACAGAGAGATTACGAGAGCAGACCACTCAGTCGGTCGGTCGGTCAGTCAGTCAGTCAGTCAGTCAGTCAGTCAGTCTGCTGTTTATCCTGGCCTAGTGTCCTCATGGGTCTTGACGCGGACTGTCTTAGGACTGTTTGTTCTGGCTATGGTCTCGCAAGCTGACTGACGAAATAACTAAACTGACTCAGACACTGATGCTCATGTTGGCTTTTCATTGTCCCTTAACCAGGAGCCAAGTTCCAGCCAGGCCTCATTATGAAACAGACCGAGGGGCAGGCAGCAGAAGCCTGGGGAAAACACAAATGCCAGAACACAATGTAAGGATTTGAAGCTGCCGAGACCTCTGTGGTATTTGGGTCTGGGTTACTTTTCGGTCTTTCAAAACTTGTTTCTTGGGTGTGGATGACATTTAACAAAGGAAGGAAGAAAAGAAAACATCAAATGCAGAAGAAGTTTTCTCCCGCTCTTGTTCAAAGTTCAAATCCCCTCTTCCCCCCAGGAAGGGAGAGAGCTTTTCCTCAGATCCAACCTGAAGACTCCCGAGACTGTCTTCCCCACAACAAGGTTATTTTAGTTCATCTTCAAAAATGTGGCTGGCACATTCCGCAGCAGGCACCTGCTGCTGGTAATAATAGGGCAGCCCTCAGCGTCACTTCCTGTGTTCCAGAGTGAGTGGCACGGCGTGATAATGGTTCCGCTGCACAACCCCTTCCAAACGAAGAGGCTCTGCCCCTAAACAGTCCAGGCTAATTACAGAGGACTGGAGCCTCTTTCATTCTCTCTGTTCTCTCTCGCTCTCTAACTCCCTCCCTCTCTCGTTCTCTCACTCTGCAGTGTGTCTGTCTCTCTGTCTGCAGGCAGAGCCGTGGGGAGAGACTGGCACGGAAAGATTGTAATGGGCCCTAATTCAAACCAGAACACAGGCAAATCCTCTGTAAATCTCTGAAAATAAACTGGCCACGTTTAAAACGCCATAAAGAGCAGGAAGGACACTCCGTTATCTGAGGAGGTGCTTTCACGCGTTGTTCTGAGGAGGAATAACATAAGGGGAAAAAAACGAGATCGATATGCAGCGGACGAGAAATTAGCGGTGGACAGACAGCGATTACATAACCTTTTCATGACCTTTTCATGTGGTACAATAACCCTGTTATGACACTGTCTTCCTCTCTCCTCCCATCTGGCTTATAGTGTTGTTTCACACTACACTCATCAAGTCATTGGTTGACAACTATGGAACGACAAACAACAGCAAAGGCAAATACATCAATCATTTAGGCAAATAGGCTATTTGCTGTATCTCAGATTTAAAAAACGGTCAAACACTGTGACAAGAATGATAAAATGAAAATAACTACAGTAGTTATGAAGGTATGGCTTTATCAGTTCAATAAAAAAAATACACAAAACTACATCCATTGTATCCGTTAAATCAGGCGTATTCAAAATTGATCCTGGATGTCCGGAGCATGATGATGTTTTTGATTCTACTTTTATTTCATTCACCCACCTGGTGTCCCAGGTCTAAACCAGTCCTTGATTAGAGGCTAATGGCAGACTGGTGTCCCAGGTCTAAACCAGTCCTTGATTAGAGGCTAGCGGCAGACTGGTGTCCCAGGTCTAAACCAGTCCTTGATTTGAGTCTAATGGCAGACTGGTGTCCCAGGTCTAAACCAGTCCTTGATTTGAGTCTAATGGCAGACTGGTGTCCCAGGTCTAAACCAGTCCTTGATTTGAGTCTAATGGCAGACTGGTGTCTCAGGTCTAAACCAGTCCTTGATTTGAGTCGAATGGCAGACTGGTGTCCCAGGTCTAAACCAGTCCTTGATTTGAGTCTAGTGGCAGACTGGTGTCCCAGGTCTAAACCAGTCCTTGATTTGAGTCTAATGGCAGACTGGTGTCCCAGGTCTAAACCAGTCCTTGATTTGAGTCTAATGGCAGACTGGTGTCCCAGGTCTAAACCAGTCCTTGATTAGAGGCTAGCGGCAGACTGGTGTCCCAGGTCTAAACCAGTCCTTGATTTGAGTCTAATGGCAGACTGGTGTCCCAGGTCTAAACCAGTCCTTGATTAGAGGCTAGCGGCAGACTGGTGTCCCAGGTCTAAACCAGTCCTTGATTTGAGTCTAATGGCAGACTGGTGTCCCAGGTCTAAACCAGTCCTTGATTTGAGTCTAATGGCAGATAGGGTATGGGAGTGAGGCTTGCATTCACTTTATGGAAGTTAGTGTTCCATGACTATCCACCTGCCAACCTAAGGGTTCTGGGTAAACACACCAATCTGGCCACTCATGATATCAATGTGTCTGTCATTGTGTTCATCTAGAACCATGTTGGCTGGGCTCCTAGCTGCTGGAATTCCCCATCACTTCCTGAAGTCCATTGGGGAAGGTCCCATGTCACTGGCTCCTGATCCACTGCTAACCACTACAGCACCAGTCGGCAGCTATATAGGAGAGAGTCATTTAATGGGGGAGGGTACCATTTCCTCTCGGTTTCATCAGCAGCCTGATATGTGTGATTTTTTTTTATTTTTTTTAAAGGCACCCTTCCTTCTATTCTGAGCGTTGCACAACCCTTAACCCTTTGTTGGGAATTAAAATGGTGTGTATGACAACCGTGAACCCAGCAGGTCGTAATGTACATGGTTGATATGAATCTCCATTTACAACAGATTGTGATCACAGTAACATGATAATAGCACATAGACCTAGCTGCAAACTGAATGAACATTTTGGGACTTTGTAGAGATACAAAAGCATCCGGAAATGTAACAGTTTGCTAAGCGGCTAAGCCCTTACCGAAGCAAGACTGTAGAGTATCTGAAATACCAAGTGGGACCAAGGGAGATTATTTGTGTTTGCGAGGGAGCAGAGGCTATACGTAGAGCCTCCAGAGGTGAGGTGTAAACTCTCCACTCCACAGTCCACCTACATCCACATCAGCACTGTGTGTCGGCGCGGCAACAGCTCCCATTCCACAATCTGATCTGAGGTCATAAATATCAATAAAACTGTAAGAGAGACCACATTTGCGTTTATAAATGGCACCCTATTCCCTATTAAGTGCACTACTTTTAGAACAGGGCCCATAAGGTTCTGGTCAAAAGTAGTGCACTAGGTGGAGAATAGGGAGCCATTTGAAATGAAACATACAGCTGCCATGGCTGTGCAGCACAGAACAGCACAGTGTGCAGGAGAGAATCAATGAAACAAACGATGGGAGGAATAAATGTCTTCCACACAAAGTTTGGTGGTTCATTGAGGTCCCTTTATGAAAGTTTTATGGTGTTTTTGATGCTGTCTTTTATACCCAGGTAAAAAATAACTTTTTTGATGCTTTGTTTCAGTCATTTTGTAAAGGTAAAATATCTTTTGGGACACAGTTTTGAGAATTTCTCTGAAGAACATATGAACGTGGAGAAGTTCTGTGAACAGCAAAGAAAAGCACCATTTGAAAAGCAGGTTTTCTCAGACATGTCCAAGATGAACCTACAGACTGCCCAATAATTAACATGAAGCAGGTTCTCAGACATGTCCAAGATGAACCTACAGACTGCCCAATAATTAACATGAAGCAGGTTCTCAGACATGTCCAAGATGAACCTACAGACTGCCCAATAATTAACATGAAGCAGGTTCTCAGACATGTCCAAGATGAACCTACAGACTGCCCAATAATTAACATGAAGCAGGTTCTCAGACATGTCCAAGATGAACCTACAGACTGCCCAATAATTAACATGAAGCAGGTTCTCAGACATGTCCAAGATGAACCTACAGACTGCCCAATAATTAACATGAAGCAGGTTCTCAGACATGTCCAAGATGAACCTACAGACTGCCCAATAATTAACATGAAGCAGGTTCTCAGACATGTCCAAGATGAACCTACAGACTGCCCAATAATTAACATGAAGCAGGTTCTCAGACACATCCAAGATGAACCTACAGACTGCCCAATATTAACGCAAAGCAGGTTCTCAGACATGTCCAAGATGAACCCACAAACTGACCAATATTAGATGTGCACATTGTCTGTATGGGTGTGTAGACATCCTCCTCTCCTGTATTAGATGTGCACATTGTCTGTATGGGTGTGTGCTTAATGAAGGATTCCTATTCCGCACCTGCAACCCTTACCTCTGTTTAATTCCATTTACTCCTCCTCTTCCTCCTCCTCCACCCCATTCCACCACTATTGTTATAGTCACATGCAATCAAATGATATTGGCGTTAACAGACACACACATGGAAACGCGCAGAGACACACGCTCGCAGACACGGAAACAATCCTGCAGTAGAGAACACCAAGGTGGGACATGACTCACTGCTCTTTCTACTGCTACACAAAGGACCAACAACCATTTTCTTCCCCTGTGCTTCCACTAGCATACGAATGTGAGTGGTTTCTTTCAGGGATCTCTCGCGCTGACAGACATGACATCTACTCGGGACTGTGGAA
>NC_143027.1:10155000-10172500 GCF_057628025.1 Oncorhynchus mykiss
TGACATGCAGATGACTCAACACTATACACGTCAGCTACTGTAGCGACTGAAATGACTGCGACACTTAACACAGATCTGCAGGTAGTTTCAGAATGGGTGGCAAGAAGTAAGTTAGAAAAACTAAAAGCATTGTATTTGGGACAAATCATTCACTAAACCCTAAACCTCAACTAAATCTTGTAATAAATAATGTGGAAATTGAGCAAGTTGAGGTGACTAAACTGCTTGGAGTAACCCTGGATTGTAAACTGTCGTGGTCGAAACATATTGACATAACAGTATAATAAAGCACTGCTCTACCTTCTTAACAACACTATCAACAAGGCAGGTCCTACAGGCCCTAGTTTCTACCTTCTTAACAACACTATCAACAAGGCAGGTCCTACAGGCCCTAGTTTCTACCTTCTTAACAACACTATCAACAAGGCAGGTCCTACAGGACCTAGTTTCTATCTTCTTAACAACACTATCAACAAGGCAGGTCCTACAGGCCCTAGTTTCTACCTTCTTAACAACACTATCAACAAGGCAGGTCCTACAGGCCCTAGTTTCTACCTTCTTAACAACACTATCAACAAGGCAGGTCCTACAGGACCTAGTTTCTACCTTCTTAACAACACTATCAACAAGGCAGGTCCTACAGGCCCTAGTTTCTACCTTTTTAACAACACTATCAACAAGGCAGGTCCTACAGGACCTAGTTTCTACCTTCTTAACAACACTATCAACAAGGCAGGTCCTACAGGCCCTAGTTTCTACCTTCTTAACAACACTATCAACAAGGCAGGTCCTACAGGCCCTAGTTTCTACCTTCTTAACAACACTATCAACAAGGCAGGTGCTACAAGCCCTAGTTTCTACCTTCTTAACAACACTATCAACAAGGCAGGTCCTACAGGCCCTAGTTTCTACCTTCTTACAACACTATCAACAAGGCAGGTCCTACAGGCCCTAGTTTCTACCTTCTTAACAACACTATCAACAAGGCAGGTCCTACAGGCCCTAGTTTCTACCTTCCTAACAACACTATCAACAAGGCAGGTCCTACAGGCCCTAGTTTCTACCTTCTTAACAACACTATCAACAAGGCAGGTCCTACAGGGCCTAGTTTTGTCGCACCTGGACTACTATTCAGTAGTGTGGTCAGGTGCCACAAAGAGGGACTTAGGAAAATTGCAATTGGCTCAGAACAGAGCAGCACGGCTGGCCCTTGGATGTACATGGAGAGATAACATTAATAATATGCATGTCAATCTCTCCTGGCTCAAAGTGGAGGACAGATTGACTTCATCACTACTTGTTTTTGGAAGAGGTGTTGACAAGCTGAATGCAATTTGGTGTCTGTATAAACTACTGGCACACAGCTTGGACACCCATGCATACCCCATAAGACATGCCACCAGAGGTCTCTTCACAGTCCCCAAGTCCAGAACAGACTATGGGAGGTGCACAGTACTACATAGAGCCATGACTACAGGTAACTGATGCAAGCAGTAGAATCAGATTTTAAAAAACAGATAAAAATACACCTTATGGAACAGCGGGGACTGTAAAGAGACACACACACACGCACAGATACGTGCATACACACACACACGCTAGCACACGCACTCTGCACACACAGGTACATTGTAATATTGTTGTATGGTGTGTTGTGTATGTGGTGGTGTGTCAGTGTTATATGATATACTGTTTTATCTTTTGTAGCTGCTGCCTTGGCAGGAACTAGTGGGGATCTATAACAAACTCCAGGAAGAGTAGCTGCCGCCTTGGCAGGAACTAATGGGGATCCATAATAAACCCCAGGAAGAGTAGCTGCTGCCTTGGCAGGAACTAATGGGGATCCATAATAAACCCCAGGAAGAGTAGCTGCCGCCTTGGCAGGAACTAATGGGGATCCATAATAAACCCCAGGAAGAGTAGTTGCTGCCTTGGCAGGAACTAATGGGGATCCATAATAAACCCCAGGAAGAGTAGCTGCTGCCTTGGCAGGAACTAATGTGGATCCATAATAAACCCCAGGAAGAGTAGCTGATGCCTTGGCAGGAACTCATGGAGATGCATAATAAACCCCAGGAAGAGTAGCTGCTGCCTTGGCAGGAACTAATGGGGATCCATAATAAACCCCAGGAAGAGTAGCTGCCGCCTTGGCAGGAACTAATGGGGATCCATAATAAACCCCAGGAAGAGTAGCTGCTGCCTTGGCAGGAACTCATGGAGATGCATAATAAACCCCAGGAAGAGTAGCTGCCGCCTTGACAGGAACTCATGGAGATGCATAATAAACCCCAGGAAGAGTAGCTGCCGCCTTGACAGGAATTCATGGAGATGCATAATAAACCCCAGGAAGAGTAGCTGCCGCCTTGGCAGGGACTAATGGGGATCCATAATAAACCTCAGGAAGTGTAGCTGCTGCCTTGGCAGGAACTAATGGGGATCCATAATAAACCCCAGGAAGAGTAGCTGCTGCCTTGGCAGGAACTAATGGGGATCCATAATAAACTCCAGGAAGAGTAGCTGCTGCCTTGGCAGGAACTAATGGGGATCCATACCAAACCCCAGGAAGAGTAGCTGCTGCCTTGGCAGGAACTAATGGGGATCCATAACAAACTCCAGGAAGAGTAGCTGCTGCCTTGGCAGGAACTAATGGGGATCCATACCAAACTCCAGGAAGAGTAGCTGCTGCCTTGGCAGGAACTAATGGGGATCCATACCAAACTCCAGGAAGAGTAGCTGCTGCCTTGGCAGGAACTCATGGAGATGCATAATAAACCCCAGGAAGAGTAGCTGCTGCCTTGGCAGGAACTCATGGAGATGCATAATAAACCCCAGGAAGAGTAGCTGCTGCCTTGGCAGGAACTAATGGGGATCCATAATAAACCCCAGGAAGAGTAGCTGCTGCCTTGGCAGGAACTCATGGAGATGCATAATAAACCCCAGGAAGAGTAGCTGCTGCCTTGGCAGGAACTCATGGAGATGCATAATAAACCCCAGGAAGAGTAGCTGCCGCCTTGACAGGAACTAATGGGGATCCATAATAAACCCCAGGAAGAGTAGCTGCCGCCTTGACAGGAACTCATGGAGATGCATAATAAACCCCAGGAAGAGTAGCTGCTGCCTTGGCAGGAACTAATGGGGATCCATAATAAACCCCAGGAAGAGTAGCTGCTGCCTTGGCAGGAACTCATGGAGATGCATAATAAACCCCAGGAAGAGTAGCTGCCGCCTTGGCAGGAACTCATGGAGATGCATAATAAACCCCAGGAAGAGTAGCTGCTGCCTTGGCAGGAACTAATGGGGATCCATAATAAACCCCAGGAAGAGTAGCTGCCGCCTTGACAGGAACTCATGGAGATGCATAATAAACCCCAGGAAGAGTAGCTGCTGCCTTGGCAGGAACTAATGGGGATCCATAATAAACCCCAGGAAGAGTAGCTGCTGCCTTGGCAGGAACTAATGGGGATCCATAATAAACCCCAGGAAGAGTAGCTGCCGCCTTGGCAGGAACTAATGGGGATCCATAATAAACCCCAGGAAGAGTAGCTGCTGCCTTGGCAGGAACTAATGGGGATCCATAATAAACCCCAGGAAGAGTAGCTGCTGCCTTGGCAGGAACTAATGGGGATCCATAATAAACCCCAGGAAGAGTAGCTGCTGCCTTGGCAGGAACTAATGGGGATCCATAATAAACCCCAGGAAGAGTAGCTGCTGCCTTGGCAGGAACTAATGGAGATCCATAATAAACCCCAGGAAGAGTAGCTGCTGCCTTGGCAGGAACTCATGGAGATGCATAATAAACCCCAGGAAGAGTAGCTGCTGCCTTGGCAGGAACTAATGGGGATCCATAATAAACCCCAGGAAGAGTAGCTGCCGCCTTGGCAGGAACTAATGGGGATCCATAATAAACCCCAGGAAGAGTAGCTGCTGCCTTGGCAGGAACTAATGGAGATCCATAATAAACCCCAGGAAGAGTAGCTGCTGCCTTGGCAGGAACTCATGGAGATGCATAATAAACCCCAGGAAGAGTAGCTGCTGCCTTGGCAGGAACTAATGGGGATCCATAATAAAAAACAAAAACAAAAAATGCAGCCATTTTGGGACTTTTCTATTGGTTTATTAAGACAGGCAAGCTCAAAAAGTCACAAATAAAGTGTTTGAATCGATTTTGAAACCGAGATTCTTATAATGTTGGGGCAATTCATGTACGTTTAAGCATCTCAGGTAGACTGATGTTACATGGTAAAAGCTAGTCTGATAGTGAGTTACCTCATAGGTGCCTGGTCCGGGGTTGGTGTTCTTGGGGCCTTTGAAGCGATCCTCCCTGGACACGATCAGAGACATCTGGGGACTGGACTTGATGTCAGGACTATACTGACCTGGACCTGGTGAACAGAGGAGAGGAAAGTAGAGGAGAGGGAGAGGAGGACAGGAGGAGAGGAGAGGGAGAAGAGAGGGAAAGGAGAGGAGGAGAGGGAGAGGGAGAGGAGAGGGAGAGGAGGAGAGGAGAGGGAGAGGAGAGAAGAGGAGGAGAGGGAGAGGAGAAGAGAGGAGAGGGAGAGGAGGAGAGGAGAATATAATAGAATAGAGGATAATATAATAGATGAGAATAGAATAAAGGAGAATAGAATAGAGAAGAATAGAATAGAATAGAGGAGAATAGAGGAGAATAGAGGAGAAGAGGGGAGAATTAAAGAGGGAAAATAGAGGAGAGGAGAGAAGAGGACATTAGCAACGAACAATAAAATAGAGGCGAGGAGGGAAGGGGATAGGAGAGGAGGGGGAGGGGAGAGAAGGGAAGAGGGAGAGGAGATGAGAGGGGGGAGAGGAAAAGAGAGGAGGGGGAGAGGAGATGTGAGAGAGGGAGGGAAGGGGAGAGGAGGGGGGGTGGAGAGGAGAGGAGAGGAGGGGGAGAGGGAGAGGATAGGTGAGGGAAGGAGAGGGGGAGAGGAGAGGAGGGGATAGGAGAGGGGAGAGGAGAAGAGGGGAGAGGAGGGGGAAGGAGAGGGGGAGAGGAGAGTCAGGCTCTGAGTCTCATCACCATAAACCATTCATATTCCAATAAGATACCACTTGAGAAGAAAAGTGTAGAGTAGGGACTGAGCTAACTCTCAACAACTCACTCACTCGGTCACTGATGTAAACAACAAATGATCCTAGCAATACAGAGTGAATGAAAACATGACGAGGTAATACAACTGTTTAAGTATGCTAGATGACATTTGGACTAAATGATGAAAACAAGGTTGAGGAAGAAAATGTAACCGGTAAGCCTGGGGGTTCCCGCGCTAGGTTTCCCAATCACTTGTCTGACCCCCAGCTAACTCAAAGGTGCTTACCGCCACAGACAAATTTGATTGGTTTCTAGAGTTATTTTGCATTCTAAACATTTCCATTTCACCTGGAGCAGATTCCGTGTCATAGAGCCCATTTCTACCGCAGCCATTGGGTGACTGCAGAAGTATACACCTAATATTGTTGAACATATTCCAATCAAGTTGACATCAAAATGTGATTGGAAAAAGGCATGGATGAGGGGTGAAATAATACCCCATATTCTGAAATGCAAATTAAATAATGGCTGAAATGAACTCGCTATGTGTTTGAGAACACACTTTGCACACAGCCAGATCTATTTATATGCAAATCAATCTCTTGTTAAGGGGTTGAGTCTTGGGTAAAATAGGTTGCATAAATTATCCATATAAGTCATGAATCTTTTTTTGAAAGAACATTTGCAATGAAAGTATAATTGAAGTAACAATTGGGCTAACCACAAAGAGAAACGGACACTGTATTTGAATGGAAGGACATTGGTCTCCTCAACAAACCCAGTCTATTGTCTCCTCAACAAGCCCAGTCTACAGTCTCCTCAACAAGCCCAGTCTATTGTCTCCTCAACAAGCCCAGTCTATTGTCTCCTCAACAAACCCAGTCTATTGTCTCCTCAACAAGCCCAGTCTATTGTCTCCTCAACAAACCCAGTCTATTGTCTCCTCAACAAACCCAGTCTATTGTCTCCTCAACAAACCCAGTCTATTGTCTCCTCAACAAGCCCAGTCTATTGTCTCCTCAACAAACCCAGTCTACAGTCTCCTCAACAAACCCAGTCTATTGTCTCCTCAACAAACCCAGTCTACAGTCTCCTCAACAAACCCAGTCTATTGTCTCCTCAACAAGCCCAGTCTATTGACTCCTCAACAAACCCAGTCTATTGTCTCCTCAACAAGCCCAGTCTATTGTCTCCTCAACAAGCCCAGTCTACAGTCTCCTCAACAAGCCCAGTCTACAGTCTCCTCAAAAAGCCCAGTCTATTGTCTCCTCAACAAGCCCAGTCTATTGTCTCCTCAACAAGCCCAGTCTACAGTCTCCTCAAAAAGCCCAGTCTATTGTCTCCTCAACAAGCCCAGTCTACAGTCTCCTCAACAAGCCCAGTCTATTGTCTCCTCAACAAGCCCAGTCTACAGTCTCCTCAACAAGCCCAGTCTACAGTCTCCTCAAAAAGCCCAGTCTATTGTCTCCTCAACAAGCCCAGTCTATTGTCTCCTCAACAAGCCCAGTCTACAGTCTCCTCAACAAGCCCAGTCTATTGTCTCCTCAACAAGCCCAGTCTATTGTCTCCTCAACAAGCCCAGTCTATTGTCTCCTTAACAAGCCCAGTCTATTGTCTCCTCAACAAGCCCAGTCTATTGTCTCCTCAACAAGCCCAGTCTACAGGCTCCTCAACAAGCCCAGTCTATTGTCTCCTCAACAAGCCCAGTCTACAGTCTCCTCAACAAGCCAGTCTATTGATTCCTCAACAAGCCCAGTCTATTGTCTCCTCAACAAGCCCAGTCTACAGTCTCCTCAACAAGCCCAGTCTATTGTCTCCTCAACAAGCCCAGTCTACAGTCACTTTCTAGCTATTAGTTCAGTTGATTTGACTCAACATCACTTTAATGAAATGAATAAAGAGTAAAAGAAATCAGATCCGCTAGAAAGCAGCATGTTGAGCAGTGCTTAAACCTTGACGGTCAGTACGGTAGCCCGCTACAGTGTGAAGATACAGATCTAGGATCAGCTTTCCCTGCCACAATCTTAACTTTTAACCATTAGTGGGGATAAAGCAAAACTGACCCAAGATCAGTGTCTAGGGGGCAACTTCACACTACACCACAGTGTAGCCTACAGCAGTGGTTCCCAACCCTGTTCACTCAGGCCCCCGTTCCAGCATTGGGGAACATCCTGATGCACCACCCAATTTCAAAATTACACCTTGTGCATTCTACTATTACAAAGGAAGTAAGTTGAGAGCCGGAGTTCCTAGGGGGCCCCACAGTTTGGGAACCACTGGTCTAGAGTACCTGGGAAGTCCGGATCGTAGCTCAAGAAGGAGGAGTGTCTGGGTGCTGCGCTCAGGAATGAGCTCTGGCGTCTCCTGCCCCCCTCGCTCCTGGGTTCTGAGAAGGAGGCGCGGCCATACGTCTTCTCAAAAGACTCCCGCACGTTGTAGGAGCTGGGAGGAGGGGTGTCCTGGAGAGAAGAAGAAGAAGACTTTATTGTCCATTAACTGGTAGAAAACAACCCTTTTTTTTATGCTCACAACCCCAGAACCCGAGAGGGGTTGGAAGCAATGGGTCTGGCGCAGAGCAGCACCCCTGGAGAAATTGAAGGGGGTTACGTGCCTTGCTCAAGGTCACAACACAGAGAGATGACGATATGGTTACAACACAGAGAGATGACGATATGGTTACAACACAGAGAGATGACGATATGGTTACAACACAGAAAGATGACGATATAGTTACAACACAGAGAGATGACGATATGACCACAACACAGAGAGATGACGATATGACCACAACACAGAGTAATGACGATATGAAGGTGTGCCAATCCAGACGAACAGAGAGGAGAAATGGAGAGGAGGAACAGAGAGGACGAACAGAGAGGAATGGAGAGGAGGAACAGGGAGGAAGAATGGAGAGGAGGAACGGAGAGGAGGAACAGAGAGGAGGAACAGAGAGGAATGGAGAGGAGGAACAGAGAGGAGGAACAGGGAGGAATGGAGAGGAGGAACAGAGAGGAGGAACAGAGAGGAGGAACAGGGAGGAACAGAGAGGAGGAACAGGGAGGAATGGAGAGGAGGAACAGAGAAGAGGAACAGATGAGAGAACAGGGAGTGAAGTATACTGATATAGAAATATGATTTGGGTTTTCTCACCAGAATAAATTTGCTCAACATTTTGACTGATCCAGACAATAAGCATTTTTATTTTAATTATCAAATCCTTCGGTATGACCTTGGCTGCAATAACACTGGTATGAGAAGTCAACAGACACCATAGCCTTCTCTGACATCCTAGCTGATTGGCTCCCCACATAAAATTGTGACGGGAACATCTGACAGGCACTCCTATCAATAACATGTTTCTTGTCTAACGACATCGTCCATTCACAGTACAGTGGGATCTAATGAGCGATCCTGTTCCCTCCATGGGGCTGTTGGCTGGCCCTCAGTAGCCTCTCTACAGGGGGGGCCTCATTACATACAATAAATGACCCTTCAGCCTGACATAATAACAATTAATAATAATAATAACAACTGACCACACCAGCCTGTCAACATCACAACACTGACTAAATCACTCATTGGCTGTAATGACCAGACACCAGACAAGGAAGACACATATCTCAAATATGACCTGAGAAAACTACAATTATAAATTACTATGAATAATGTCATTACGAGTCATATGGATTATCTGTCTAAACCAGGAAGGAGATGTGTATTTTTCCAACCTAGCGCTACTTGGTTTCAAACGATATCTCCTTCCTCTTCCCATTCACTCCACCCTGAATTCCAGCTCCTTCCCACTGGACGCAGATACAGACTACCTAAGGTTGAAAAAAATTTTTTATCTTTTATTCCGAATGCAATTTTGCAACTTAACAAAATGTTGGACTAATTGCTCTTGGCACTTGCACTATGAAATGGCACTGACCCTGCCTAATTGTTTGTAAATATCCTTTGTTATTTATTGTACATTTCTAGATGTTGTATGTTGTATGACTGCTGCAAGATTACCTCGTTGATGACATTAAAGTTTTCTGAATCTGAATGATCCCCTACTGCTCAGACTCCTCCTACCACTGCTACAAATAGTTTTAGTGACGATGAGAGAGTGCTATGGCTAGCTCAGCTACACTACCTAGATGAATACTGCAGGGCTATATAGCTAGCTCAGCTACACTACCTAGATGAATACTGCAGGGCTATATAGCTAGCTCAGCTACGCTAGCTAGATGAATACTGCCGGGCTATATAGTTAGCTCAGCTACACTACCTAGATGAATACTGCAGGGCTATATAGCTATGCACAAGCACAGTGAAATGCCTTTCTTGCAGAGCAAAGTTGGGTCAGAGCTCGCAAGACGACAGCCATACAGTACAGATAGCTTGCCTGATCTGTAAGATACCATTCCATTCATTCTGTTCCAGCAATTACAATGAGCCCATCCTCCCCAATTAAGGTAGCACCAGCCGCCTGTGACGCACACACCACGAGGTGTTGGAAGCAATGGGTCAGGCGAAGTGCAGCGCCCCTGAAACAATTGCAGGGGGTTACGTACCTTGCTCAACGGCACAACACAGAGACACAGAGAGATGACGATATGGTCACAACACAGAGAGATGACGATATGGTCACAACACAGAGAGATGACGATATGGTCACAACACAGAGAGATGACGATATGGTCACAACACAGAGAGATGACGATATGGTTACAACACAGAGAGATGACGATATGGTCACAACACAGAGAGATGACGATATGGTCACAACTCAGAGACAGAGAGAGATGACGATATGGTCACAACTCAGAGACACAGAGAGATGACGATATGGTCACAACACAGAGAGATGACGATATGGTCACAACACAGAGAGATGACGATATGGTCACAACACAGAGAGATGACGATATGGCCACAACACAGAGAGATGACGATATGGTCACAACACAGAGAGATGACGATATGGTCACAACTCAGAGACACAGAGAGATGACGATATGGTCACAACACAGAGAGATGACGATATGGTCACAACACAGAGAGATGACGATATGGTCACAACACAGAGAGATGACGATATGGTCACAACTCAGAGACACAGAGAGATGACGATATGGCCACAACACAGAGAGATGACGATATGGTCACAACACAGAGAGATGACGATATGGTCACAACTCAGAGACAAAGAGAGATGACGATATGGTCACAACACAGAAAGATGACGATATGGTCACAACACAGAGAGATTACTATATGGTCACAACACAGAGAGATGACGATATGGTCACAACACAGAGAGATGACGATATGGTTACAACACAGAGAGATGACGATATGGTCACAACACAGAGACACAGAGAGATGACGATATGGTCACAACACAGAGAGATGACGATATGGTCACAACACAGAGAGATGACGATATGGTCACAACACAGAGACACAGAGAGATGACGATATGGTCACAACACAGAGAGATGACGATATGGTCACAACACAGAGAGATGACGATATGGTCACAACACAGAGAGATGACGATATGATTACAACACAGAGAGATGACGATATGAAGGTGAGAGGAAAGCTGTGGCTAGTAGCAAATGAAAATGGCACTGAAATGAATTGAATGATCGAGATGGAAATTATAGGTTGGCTGTACCTGTGAGGCTATACCTGTGAAGGCTGGCTGAAATTATAGGTTGGCTGTACCTGTGAGGCTATACCTGTGAAGGCCGGCTGAAATGATAGGTTGGCTGTACCTGTGAGGCTATACCTGTGAAGGCTGGCTGAAATGACAGGTTGGCTGTACCTGTGAGGCTATACCTGTGAAGGTCGGCTGAAATTATAGGTTGGCTGTACCTGTGAGGCTATACCTGTGAAGGCTGGCTGAAATGACAGGTTGGCTGTACCTGTGAGGCTATACCTGTGAAGGCTGGCTGAAATGATAGGTTGGCTGTACCTGTGAGGCTATACCTGTGAAGGCTGGCTGAAATGATAGGTTGGCTGTACCTGTGAGGCTATACCTGTGAAGACCGGCTGAAATGACAGGTCGGCTGTACCTGTGAGGCTATACCTGTGAAGGCCGGCTGAGATCTTTTTCTAACAATATTACACATTTCATTTGTCCTCTCCTGTCTGTCACGGAGCCCCAATATGGCTGTAATTACACCTGATGGGAATTTAACTACCGTTCTCACCACCTCTCACCTATTGACAGTAGTCACAATACACTTAATTACAGAGCAGTGCGCCAGCCACGTCTGTCCAATTTCTCTCTCTCGTTTATCGCCATCTATATGCATTTATAAGTTTCTTTTAACGAGTGCTCTGACATGAAACATAATGACACGGAATACTGATGTGATTTCCCCCCGATTAGCGTCTAGACGTGTTGTCACCAACTAGATGTTTTGCGATTCTTTTCGACACTGAAGAATATAGAGAATTCAAACTAGGACAAGTCAATTGGTTGATTGGGCAAGTGTTTAGAATGAGCGCTGTTATGGATTCTCTATTGTTCCGGTTGAGTTCAGAGGTCAGAATTCAAAGAATGTTTTTTTTTTTTACTGGTCAGAAAGGTAAAGAGAGTGTAATGCCAGAGTCTGGCTTAGCGGGAGTGCGGCTGACTCACATGTCCCCAGACGGGGGGGGGGGGGGGGGGGGGGGGGGGTCCCTGAGTCCACCTTTCCTAGCTGCCGTCTCCCCGTCTAGTCCTATCGATGACAATAATTAATCAATCTCAATAAAATAAAACATCTGAAATAGAAAGAAAGAAACAGGTCAGAGTTGAAGTGAACCAATGATTCCACCTTCGTGGGACATGTACTAATCACCTACTATGATTCCTTCCTCAGAACAAGCTCTACGTGAAGACGGGGGGGTTGAATCCCAAATGGCATCCTATTCCCTACATAGGGAACTACTTAATATGTATGACCATACAGGCTCTGGTCAAAAGTAGTGCACTATATAGTGTGCCATTTGGGATGAAGCCAGACCTTTTTTAGCTCTGCCTGACAGCCTCACACTAAAGACCATGCGTGTGACATGAACAGTGTACCAGCCATTCCTCTTTTTCTCAGCTCACAGTAGAAGACTATTCCTCATCTCATTAAACCCTCCCCATTAAACAATGACAAAGTTATTTTCAGATGAGGCGGCCATTTAATTTTTCCACCCCATAAATACTGGGCTATATTTATAGTGTATGTTTCATTGAAGCTTCTGCACACTCAGCCGCAGTGGTTAAATAATCGTTTTCTGCTTTATTTAGTTCAAGGGGAGGAATTTGGTGTTCTAATGGGCTCTTAGATGGATCATAAAACCACAGGAATGATAGGGAATCACCATATGCTTGTAGTAGGGTTTTATAGATACTATACTATGATGGCGACCGATCTGCTGCCGTCTTCCTCCTTCTTCTCTCTCTCCCATAAATGTGTCTGACATAAATCAAACCGGGACTTTCTCACAAAACCAGATTAAGTATTTTATATTCTATGTTTACATATCCGCGATGTGTTGTGAAAACAGGGGAGTGCATAAATTCTCCTATCGTAGCAACAATTACGAATACAAAACTACGAACAAATGTGAAAATGTACACACTCGCTACCCTAAGTTGCTCTGGATAAGAGCGTCTGCTAAATTACTAAAAATGTAAATGTAAAAATGAAGCAGAGAAGGACATTCTAGTCAAAGGGTGAAGAGATTTAACACATCAATTCGTTCAGTCTTTTGATGGCTTGTTCCTCTCTCCTTCTCCCATTCCCTCTCTTCCCCCCCTCCCTCCCTGAACTTCACCTCCCTCTCTCAGTCGTTCCTTTGTCATCACTTTGTATTCCCTCTCTTCCCCCTCCCTTCACCACACCTCCCCCTCTCGGTCTTCTCTTCCTCCCTCTCTTTCTTTCTCTAGCTCATCTGGCGGTGAGCGGAGTGACCTGGCTTTGGCAGTGGAGAATCCTAGGCAACCACCAGGCAGCTATACTGTTGGCCCCACAGCTGGGTCCACTCAGCTACCAGACTAACAGACTGTCTGCAGCCTCTTGGCTGTATAAACAGGCAGCAGCCCTAAACCGCACCGGGCCTCGTCCCGTCACTGTTACCAACACGCTCCCAGCATCCCCCTCACCTGTTCCTCCACACACAGCTGTCTACACACACAGCTGTCTCCCACATGTTCCTCCACATTCCATGAGGAAGAGAAGGGGAAGGAAAGAGGGGGGGGGAGGGTATATAGCACAGAAAAATAAGATTCAGGAGAAAGATCTCCCTGGTATTCCGCCGTAGGACAGAACTGTGCATTGCCTACTGATAGGGATGATGTGAAAGCAGCAACATGGAGGTATGGTGTAATCCAGACGCCGTATTATAATCTTGAAGAGCGTGAAAAACATCAGTCGGACAGCAGGTCAAAGAATAACTTTTTGCTGTAGTTCTTGCAAGGCCCCAAGCCTCTGTTTTTAAACATGATGTCAGAACAGAGACACTGTGATAGATATATGTCTCAAAGTCAGGGATTTGTTGGGTCTTTGCTGTGAGGGATTTGTTGGGTCTTTGCTGTGAGGGATTTGTTGGTTCTTTGCTGTGAGGGATTTGTTGGGTCTTTGCTGTGAGGGTTTTGTTGGGTCTTTGCTGTGAGGGTTTTGTTGGGTCTTTGCTGTGAGTGTTTTGTTGGGTCTTTGCTGTGAGGGTTTTGTTGGTTCTTTGCTGTGAGTGTTTTGTTGGGTCTTTGCTGTGAGGGTTTTGTTGGTTCTTTGCTGTGAGGGTTTTGTTGGGTCTTTGCTGTGAGGGTTTTGTTGGGTCTTTGCTGTGAGGGTTTTGTTGGTTCTTTGCTGTGAGGGATTTGTTGGCTCTTTGCTGTGAGGGATTTGTTGGGTCTTTGCTGTGAGGGATTTGTTGGGTCTTTGCTGTGAGGGATTTGTTGGGTCTTTGCTGTGAGGGTTTTGTTGGTTCTTTGCTGTGAGGGATTTGTTGGGTCTTTGCTGTGAGGGTTTTGTTGGTTCTTTGCTGTAAGGGATTTGTTGGTTCTTTGCTGTGAGGGATTTGTTGGGCCTTTGCTGTGAGGGATTTGTTGGGTCTTTGCTGTGAGGGTTTTGTTGGTTCTTTGCTGTGAGGGATTTGTTGGGTCTTTGCTGTGAGGGTTTTGTTGGTTCTTTGCTGTAAGGGATTTGTTGGTTCTTTGCTGTGAGGGATTTGTTGGGTCTTTGCTGTGAGGGATTTGTTGGGTCTTTGCTGTGAGGGATTTGTTGGGTCTCTGCTGTGAGGGATTTGTTGGGTCTTTGCTGTGAGGGATTTGTTGGTTCTTTGCTGTGAGGGATTTGTTGGTTCTTTGCTGTGAGGGATTTGTTGGGTCTTTGCTGTGAGGGATTTGTTGGGTCTTTGCTGTGAGGGATTTGTTGGGTCTTTGCTGTGAGGGATTTTTTGGTTCTTTGCTGTGAGGGATTTGTTGAGTCTTTGCTGTGAGGGATTTGTTGGGTCTTTGCTGTGAGGGATTTGTTGGGTCTTTGCTGTGAGGGATTTGTTGGGTCTTTGCTGTGAGGGATTTGTTGGGTCTCTGCTGTGAGGGTTTTGTTGGTTCTTTGCTGTAAGGGATTTGTTGGGCCTTTGCTGTGAGGGATTTGTTGGGTCTTTGCTGTGAGGGTTTTGTTGGTTCTTTGCTGTGAGGGATTTGTTGGGTCTTTGCTGTGAGGGTTTTGTTGGTTCTTTGCTGTAAGGGATTTGTTGGTTCTTTGCTGTGAGGGATTTGTTGGGTCTTTGCTGTGAGGGATTTGTTGGGTCTTTGCTGTGAGGGATTTGTTGGGTCTCTGCTGTGAGGGATTTGTTGGGTCTTTGCTGTGAGGGATTTGTTGGTTCTTTGCTGTGAGGGATTTGTTGGTTCTTTGCTGTGAGGGATTTGTTGGGTCTTTGCTGTGAGGGATTTGTTGGGTCTTTGCTGTGAGGGATTTGTTGGGTCTTTGCTGTGAGGGATTTTTTGGTTCTTTGCTGTGAGGGATTTGTTGAGTCTTTGCTGTGAGGGATTTGTTGGGTCTTTGCTGTGAGGGATTTGTTGGGTCTTTGCTGTGAGGGATTTGTTGGGTCTTTGCTGTGAGGGATTTGTTGGGTCTTTGCTGTGAGGGATTTGTTGGGTCTTTGCTGTGAGGGATTTGTTGGGTCTTTGCTGTGAGGGATTTGTTGGTTCTTTGCTGTGAGGGATTTGTTGGGTCTTTGCTGTGAGGGATTTGTTGGGTCTTTGCTGTGAGGGATTTGTTGGGTCTTTGCTGTGAGCAGAGTTGGAGAGTAACAGATCACAAAAAACGGTAACTGTAATCATTTAATTTACCAGCAAAAATATTGTAATCAGATTACAGATACTTTTGAAAAACTAGATGATTACTTCGAGGATTACTTTTAAATCCAGAAAGGATGTTCGCGAGAAGAAAAAATTGACACTTCAATGTTTTTTCAATGACATTCAAATCAGCATTGAAAAAAGGCGCAAGTTTAAGTTTGTTCCACCTGAGCCAGTCTGAACACAAGTCAGATGATGTCACAAGTCACTATGATGTCAGAGACCACTATGATGTCAGAGACCACTGTGATGTCAGAGACCACTGTGATGTCAGAGACCACTATGATGTCAGAGACCACTATGATGTCAGAGACCACTGTGATGTCAGAGACCACTGTGAGGTCAGAGACCACTATGATGTCAGAGACCACTATGATGTCAGAGACCACTGTGATGTCAGAGACCACTGTGAGGTCAGAGACCACTATGATGTCAGAGACCACTATGATGTCAGAGACCACTATGATGACACACCAAATGTGTTTGATGGATTGCTGGAAAAGAGCAGGAGGCTACAGTCCAAGCTATGTCTTCCAATGGTGCGACTGCTGTCAGCATCAAAATATTATCCAACTTGAATAAATGCTTGGAGGTAAGGATGACAGCAGTGGTTTAGTCTACGGCAATACAGATATCACTTATTATTGATATCATATTGATACATAACACATTGATGTGAATCACACTGCTGCTCTCTCATTTAGATATTTGCGCCTTACGGATTGTGGTTGTTGTGGATGGCTGTTCATAAATCTAAATGTGTATTTGAACCCAATAATGGTTGAATTCAAGAAGTTTAAGCTGCCTATCAATCATTGTTTAAAAACCAGTAGACAGCCAGTGAAAAATGTGCTCTTGCAACAGCTGCACAGTGTGGATCCCAGCCTATGGAACAACAGCTGCACAGTGTGGATCCCAGCCTATGGAACAACAGCTGCACAGTGCGGATCCCAGCCTATGGAACAACAGCTGCACAGTGTGGATCCCAGCCTATGGAACAACAGCTGCACAGTGCGGATCTCAGCTTATGGAATAAAAGTGGGGCTTTTATTGCTCAATCTAATTCATGCTGATAAAAAAATACATCCATAGACCTAATGGACAGAAGCTTAAACTCGCACACTTCTGATAGACTTAAAGGGGAATCTGTAGTTGCCACATCCATAGACCTAATGGACACAAGCTTAAACTTGAACACTTCTGATAGACTTAAAGGGGAATCTGTAGTTGCCACATCCATAGACCTAATGGACACAAGCTTAAACTCGCACACTTCTGATAGACTTAAAGGGGCAATCTGTAGTTGCCACATCCATTTTTGGACTTTTAAATTATATTTTTCCCATTGATTCTTGACGAATATAATTTAGAAATCCCTCATGAGCTTAGTTCGACTGTCGTATCAGAACACCAAATAAAAGCTTGTATTTCTCCAATGTTTGTAAACAAAGTAAATGTAAACACTGTATAGCCTCGTAACATGGTTAAAACAATAACTGACATCATGGAGGGTCAGTCCTCGCATCCATAGTTCTGTCTATTAATCTGAGAGTGGTTACATTTCTCCAGGCCCATCCCTCAGCTTTTTACCAAAACAGAGGCGGGGCGACCGTTTTGTTATTGTTTCATCTGTGGATTTGTCCTTTAAACAGCTGCATATTATCAAGATATCAAAGTGTCACCAACTAAAAGGTAAACAATAGGCCTATAGCAAATGGCATTACTTTTTCACATGTAAATAGCACTTTTCAGTAGTAGTCAAAGCATGCCATTCCATGAGCGCAGCATTTATTTTATAACTCTAATCAATGAGCCCAATCAGTCCTCCATGACAACATCGTAAACAACAGAGTAGGGCTGGCTAAACTGTCCTTAGTTTTGGGGTCACGCTCAGGTAAAACAATTAGGCTAATCTATACTTCCATATTTCCAAGACCTATTCTTGAACATCAAGGGGTATAACATTTATTGGAATGACTGGAAAACGTTGGTTTTTAATGTAAAGATATAATTTAATGGTATTATTGTTATATGTAGTAGAAAACAATGGGTTAGTAGAAGCCTACATAACCAACCCATGAATTAAAATGTAACATACATGGCCAGCTATG
>NC_143027.1:10177500-10187500 GCF_057628025.1 Oncorhynchus mykiss
GTGCATTCTGTCTAAAGGACAAGGAATTGTCCCTAAGGTAAGCATGCTGAGACGGACGCAGGTGCCTCTCAGGACGAACTGTTGCCTCGAGCACTGGCAGCATGTTGCTTTTGTTTTACAAGTTGAATACTTCAAGACTATAATGTGTGCAAGCACACACACACACACACGCACGCACGCACACACACACACACACACACACACACACACACACACACACAGAGGGAAACACATACTGTAGAGTAAGCATAGGCAAGCATGCACACTATCTCTTTCTCTGTCTAATACCCTCTCTTTCTCTCTCTCTCTCAGTTCAATTCAAGGGGCTTTATTGGCATGGGAAACATGTGTTAACATTGCCAAAGCAAGTGAGGTAGATAATATACAAAAGTGAAATAAACAATAAAAATTAACAGTAAACATTACACATACAGAAATGTCAAAACAATAAAGACATTACAAATGTCATATTATATATATATATATATATATATATATATATTTTAAATATATATATATATATATATATTTTTTTAAATATATATATAAATATATATATATATATATATATATATATATATATATATATTTTAAATATATATATATATATATATATATATATATATATATATATATATATATATATATATATATATATATATATACAGTGTTGTAACAATGTACAAATGGTTAGTACACAAGGGAAAATAAATGAGCATAAATATGGGTGTGTTCCTGGTGTGTTCCTTGTTCTTCATGATGCTCTCTGCGCTTTTGACGGACCTCTGAGACTATCACAGTGCAGGTGCATTTATACGGAGACTTGATTACACACAGGTGGATTGTATTTATCATCATTAGTCATTTAGGTCAACATTGGATCATTCAGAGATCGTCACTGAACTTCTGGAGAGAGTTTGCTGCACTGAAAGTAAAGGGGCTGAATAATTTTGCACGCCCAATTTTTCAGTTTTTGATTTGTTAAAAAAGTTTGAAATATCCAATAAATGTCGTTCCACTTCATGATTGTGTCCCACTTGTTGATTCTTCACAAAAAAATACAGTTTTATATCTTTATGTTTGAAGCCTGAAATGTGGCAAAAGGTCGCAAAGTTCAAGGGGGCCGAATACTTTCGCAAGGCACTGTATACAGTATATATATATATATATATATATATATATATATATATATATATATATATACAGTGTTGTAACAATGTACAAATGGGTAAAGAACACAAGGGAAAATAAATAAGCATAAATATGGGTTGTATTTAGAATGGTGTCTCTCTCTCATACCCACTCTCTCTCTCTCTCTCTCTCTCTCTCTCTCTAATACCATCTCTCTCTCTCTCATACCCTCTCTATCTCTCTCTAATACCCTCTCTCTCTCTCTCATACCCACTCTCTCTCTCTCTCATACGCTCTCTCTCTCTCATACCCACTCTCTCTCTCTCATACCCACTCTCTCTCTCTCTCTCTCTCATACCCACTCTCTCATACCCACTCTCTCTCTCTCTCATAACCTCTCTCTCTCTCATACCCTCCCTCTCTCTCTCTCTCTCTCATACCCACTCTCTCTCTCTCTCTCATACCCACTCTCTTTCTCTCTCTCTCTCTCTCTCTCTCATAACCTCTCTCTCTCATACCCTCTCTCTCTCTCTCGCTCTCATACCCTCTCTCTCTCTCTCGCTCTCATACCCACTCTCTCTCTCTCTCTCTCTCTCTCATACCCAGTCTCTCTCTCATACCCACTCTCTCTCTCATACCCACTCTCTCTCTCTCTCATACCACTCTCTCTCTCTCTCATAACCTCTCTCTCTCTCATACCCTCTCTCTCTCTCTCTCAAACCCACTCTCTCTCTCTCATACCCTCTCTCTCTCTCATACCCACTCTCTCTCTCTCTCTCATACCCTCTCTCTCTCTCATACCCTCTCTCTCTCTCATACCCTCTCTCTCTCTCATACCCCCTCTCTCTCTCTCTCTCTCATACCCTCTCTCTCTCTCATACGCTCTCTCTCTCTCATACCCTCTCTCTCTCTCTCTCTCATACCCACTCTCTCTCTCTCCATCATACCCACTCTCTCTCATACCCTCTCTCTCTCTCTCATACCCACTCTCTCTCTCTCTCTCTCTCTGTGTGGCAAATTGCATAATTTCTTCTGTGGTGGATCTGCGATTGCTCGTTTTGCTTCTCTGCACGACGGTAATTAAATCGATGCAACTCTTGTTCAATAAATGTATGTTTAGCAAGACTTCTAATTATTTCCGGCCACTCTAATTGAATAGATTACGTGCTCACGGGCCTGTTGCAGGGGACAGAGAACAAATGATTTTTCCATTCCCTGTCATCACCACAGCGTTGATATACTTAACCTTGACATAGTCAGTACCTATTAGTAGCTGGCCCGTGTTCTCGTCATATTCTGTCTCTTTCCATAACAACGCTTAGATTGACAAGAAACATAAAAACGTACGTTTTGTTCCTTCCTCGTATGCATAACGGATATTACAGTTTTAGCAGCCGTGTTTTGACCAACAGGGATGATATTCTCAGCTGGTTACTTTGGGGGTGGCTGGTAGAAATATGTAATGCTGCGAGGTACAGCTCTCTGTAATATACCCGCAGTTCCAGATTGTACACGGCTACACAACAGCAGAATGATATTGGCAATCACTGCTCAGTGCTCAAACACAATGCTTTCTTCTCCGGGTGGGGTGAGGGAAGAAACATCACTGATCTATAGATGTAAAGAATTCTGCCCAAGGGCAAGCATCAGCCCTAAATGAAATTGGACTATCCCTCTGGCTAGTCCCTAACCTCTGTGTCTGGGGGTCAGAGCCATTATCTACACGGTGCTTCATCCATTTGAGCCCAGTTGCTTCTTATAATTTTTGATACCATCATTGCTGTCATTTCTCCAATAAGAAAAGAGATACGTCTCTAACAGCACCCTATTCCCTATACAATGCACTGCTATTGACCAGAGCCCACGTAGGACTTGTGGATGATGATCTAAAGAAGAAGAATACAGAATACAATAGGGACAGTCCTTCTGAATTGCGTTATCGAAAAAGGATTATACAGGAAGTGGGAAAAACACTGACCTGTTTTTCTGTTATGCAGCAGCGCACAGATCTCCATTTTACACAAAGCACGGTCGAACCGTCTTGCAAAAAAAAAATGAAATAATGTTTGACCTCTTTTGAATTCAAGCTTAAGAAGTACAGAGGAAAGGGATAGTAAGAGATTAGGTTTTTCTCTTTTTTGTTCTCCCCACATCACATAGTCCCTTCTTTGATAGAAGCGGCCTGATTATACACTGATTAGACACTTTTAATATCCATCGCTGTGGGATACAGGGGGAAGGAGAGCCGCAGCACGGCGCTAACTGCTACGGCGTCTCGGGGTTTTTCATTAACTGCCCATAAAGGAGGCCCAGCATGGCGTTATTACAACTCTCTCAGATCCAGCTCCACACAGGAATCTGTTCAGACCCACCGTGTGTGTGTGTGTGTGTGTGTGTGTGTGTGTGTGTGTGTGTGTGTGTGTGTGTGTGTGTGTGTGTGTGTGTGTGTGTGTGTGTGTGTGTGTGTGTGTGTGTGTGTGTGTGTGTGTGTGTGTGTGTGTGTGTGTGTAGGAGAAAACAGCAGGGAGGTAGGGGGACAGAAATGGTAAACAGGAAAAATACCCAGTCTCATCAATAATCACGGATGTTCTCTGACAATGGGAAAGAAATAGTCATCGAATCAAATCCTCCTTCATTTGACTTCATTGTCAAACACTGGCTATGAGATTAAATTGCAAATTATGTTGTTTGATGGAATATTAAATGTTTTTAGTCCCCAAACTAATGGCGCCGTGGTGTAGGATGACTGTTGATGTGTGACCGTCTGGGTGATGTCTGTATTCAGAAGATGAGTTGTCATTTAGGGACAGTTGTTTGGGTTGCTTTTGTTGAGTTTTTTCTTTGACCGGTGTTTCCAGCATTATCCACTAGGTTTACTGCAGGTAGAAAATAGTAGGACATGTTCTTTAACTGACACAAGCTGTCTCCAATCAGTCAATCCATCAATGTCTGGTTGTGAATGAGTGTTTGATGCGGTATCAACCTAAGCCAGAGAAGGCGTAGCTCTGTGAATCTTAATCACACAAAGCCGATTATTTTGCAGGGAATACAATTTGTATATCAGTGAATCTACACCTCACTTAGCTCAAGCTGATCCTCTCCAACGGACTAGGAAGTTGTAGCTAAAATGTCTTCAATTTGGGGCAGTTTAAGAGGAGAATCAATGAAACCAACCATGGAAGGATATTGTAGCTCAAACCCGTGTCCAGTGACTGTCAAGCCAACACCTTAACCATCGGGGGGTAGCCCCAACCGGGACTCAAACCCAGGTCCAGTGACTGTCAAACCAACACCTTAACCATCGGGGGTAGCCCCAACCGGGACTCAAACCCAGGTCCAGTGACTGTCAAGCCAACACCTTAACCATCGGGGGGTAGCCCCAACCGGGACTCAAACCCAGGTCCAGTGACTGTCAAGCCAACACCTTAACCATCGGGGGGTAGCCCCAACCGGGACTCAAACCCAGGTCCAGTGACTGTCAAACCAACACCTTAACCATCGGGGGTAGCCCCAACCGGGACTCAAACCCAGGTCCAGTGACTGTCAAACCAACACCTTAACCATCGGGGGTAGCCCCAACCGGGACTCAAACCCAGGTCCAGTGACTGGCAAGCCAACACCTTAACCATCGGGGGGTAGCCCCAACCGGGACTCAAACCCAGGTCCAGTGACTGCCAAGCCAACACCTTAACCATCGGGGGGTAGCCCCAACCGGGACTCAAACCCAGGTCAAGCCAACACCTTAACGCCAAGAGGTCCGAACCTCTTGATGAGCTCACTAGGTGCTGGTTTAAATCAAATCAAATGTATTTATATAGCCCTTCTTACATCAGCTGATATCTCAAAGTGCTGTACAGAAACCCAGCCTAAAACCCCAAACAGCAAGCAATGCAGGTGTAGAAGCACGGTTTAAGGCTGTTACACTGCACAAACCCTTTCCCTGGCGTAATTTATTTACATTTTTAAACTTTAGCTTTATTTAACTAGGCAAGTCAGTTAAGAACACATTCTTATTTACAAGGACAGCCTAGGAACAGTGGGTTAACTGCCTTGTTCAGGGGCAGAACGACAGATTTTTACCTTGTCAGCTCAGGGATTCGATCTAGCAACCTCTCAGTTACGGGTCCAACGTTCTAACCACTAGGCTACCTGCCTCCCCTGGTAAAGGCCTTGGCTTGACAGTCGCTGGACCAGGGTTTGCGTCCCGGTCGGGGCTGTACTCATTTGTGGATGTCCATCACTCATTTCGTATGATATGTTACGAATTACAATTAGAATTATACATTTCAAAAAAATCTAAAACATACACTATTTCACAAATATGCAAAAGTACAATATGTTAAGAATTTGCAAAACGTATTATATGTTACAAATTCTAGCTAGGTGACTAGCATTAGCTAGGCAAGGGGTTAGGGTTAAGGTTAGGGTTAAGTTTAGGGGTTAAGTTAAAGGGTTAAGGTTAGGGTTAGCTAATATGCTAAGTAGTTTCAAAGTAGCTAAAAAGTAGTAAGTAGTTGAAAAGTTGCTAATTCGCTAAAATGCTAAAAGTTGTCAGTGATGAAATTCGAACTCGCAAGCTTTAGGGTGCTAGACATTTACGTTATACGCCCAACCCCACAACTTTAGCTTTTGCCTAAAGTAACCATATGTCTTATATAACCATACCAAACATAACATATCATACTAATCTGAGTATCCCGGATTTATGTTTACTATGTTACGGCTAGTCTATGAGACCAGGCTGATAAAACAGTAAGCAAACATGTTGAATTTGGACATATGTGCCTTACTGCCTTTTGAATTCTGTGTAATGTCATTAGTCTAGTCAAGGAAGCATCATGCAAAATATATTGGCACACCAAATAAATTGGCACGTGCTGTCACCTGCTTTAATAGTAAACCTTGAGGTGTTACCACCCTGCACATCTAGAAGGGAGTGGATGTCATATCGTACTCCTTCCTTGAGGTGGTACCACCCTGCACATCTAGAAGGGAGTGGATGTCATATCGTACTCCTTCCTTGAGGTGGTACCACCCTGCACATCTAGAAGGGAGTGGATGTCATATCGTACTCCTTCCTTGAGGTGGTACCACCCTGCACATCTAGAAGGGAGTGGATTTCATACCGTACTCCTTCCTTGAGGTGGTACCACCCAGCACATCTAGAAGGGAGTGGATTTCATACCGTACTCCTCACTTGAGAAGACGTAAAGGAACCTTCTCAAGGTGCCTCTACATCGCGATTTCAACAGTAGAGTTGAACTGCTAGGGGGAAAGAGATTTACTACTAAAATACCAAAACACAGTGCAATCTGAAAGTATTCAGACCCCTTCATTTTTTACAGATCTTGTTACGTTACAGCCTTATTCTAAAATGGATTAAATTAAAATGCTTTCCTCAATCTTCAAACAATACTCCACAATGAAAAATCAAAAAGCAGATTTTTTTGAAATTTTAGCTAATTTTGTAAAGATTTAAAAGAATGAAAGAAAAATTCAACTGTGGTAAATTCAACTGATTGGACATGATTTGGAAAGGCACACACCTGTCTATATAAGATCCCACCGTTGACAGTGCACCTTTGAGCAAAAAAACAAGCTATGAGGTCGAAGGAATTGTCTGTAGAGCTCCGAGACAGGATTGTGTCGAAGCACAGATCTGGGTCCCCAAGGTCCCCATTGAAGGCCCCAAGAACACAGTGGCCCTATCATTCTTAAATGGAAGAAGTTTTGAAACACCAAAACTCCTCCTAGAGCTGGCCGCCAGGCCAAACTGAGCAATCAGGGGACAAGGGCCTTGGTCAGGGAGGTGATCAAGAATCCGATGGTGACTCTGACAGAGCTCCAGAGTTCCTCTGTGGAGATGGGAGAACCTTCCAGAAGGACAACCATCTCTGCAGCACTCCACCAATCAGGCCTTTATGGCAGAGTGGCCAGGTGGAAGCCACTCATCAGTAAAAGGCACATGACAGTCTGGACTTTTCCAAAAGGCACCTAAGGGACTGTCAGATCATGAGAAACAAGATTATTTTGTCTAATGAAACCAAGATAGAACTTTTGGCCTGAATGCCAAGCATCACATCTGGAGGAAACCTGGCACCATCCCTACGGTGAAGCATGGTGGAGGCAGCATCATGCTGTGGGATGTTTTTCAGCGACAGGGACTGGGAGACTAGTCCGGATCGAGGAAAAGATGAACGGAGCAAAGTACAGAGAGATCTTGATTAAAACCTGCTCCAGAGCGCTCAGGACCTCAGAGCCCGGACTTGAACGTCTCTGGAGAGACCTGAAAATAGCTGTGCAGTGACTCTCCCCATCCAACCTGACAGAGCTTGAGAGGATCTGCAGAGAAGAATGGGAGAAACTCCCCAGATACAGGTGTGCCAAGCTTGTAGCATCATACCCAAGAAGACTCGAGGCTGTAATCGCTGCCAAAGGTGTTATTACATAGTATTGAGTAAAGGGTCTGAAAATGTATGTAAATGTGATATTGCAACAAACAAAAAACATTCTTGCTTTGTCATTATGGGGTGCTGTGTGTAGATTTTTATACATTTAAGAATAAGGCTGTAGTGTAACAAAATATGGAAAAGGTGAAGGGGTCTGAATACTTTTCAGAATGCACTGTATATAACTTTTGCAAAGACCTGTCAAAATGAATGTCACTCTTGAAAAACTCACGTACAACCAGACATAGATAGATAGATAGATAGATAGATAGATAGATAGATAGATAGATAGATAGATAGATAGATAGATAGATAGATAGATAGATAGATAGATAGATTGACTGATTGGAGACAGCTTGTGTCAATTAAAGAACATTTCTTACTATGTTCTACCTGCAGTAAACCTAGTGGATAATGCTGGAAACACCGGTCAAAGAAAACTCCATATCAAACAATCAAAACAACTGGCCCTAGTCATACCGTAGAGGCTCCTCAGACAAGGAAGGGGAGGCCCATCCTCCTCAGTGAATTTAATACAAAATGTAATTGTATAACATTTAAAAAGTTATCATTTTTAGATAAAACTATACTAAATATAAACATATGTCACCAAATAACTGTAGAGTAGCTTCGGTCCTCCTCTGGGTACATTGACTTCAATACAAAACCTTGGAGGCTCATGGTTCTCACCCCCTTCCAAAGACTTACACAGTAATTATGACAACTTCCAGAGGATGTCCTCCAGCCTATAAGAGTTATTGCAGCATGACTGACATGTTTTCCACCCAATCAAAGGATCAGAGAATTAATCTAGTACTAGCTAGCTAACACTGTAGTGTGTAAAATGTGGTGAGTAGTTGACTCAAAGAGAGAGAAAGTAGTTGCAACAATAGTTGAACAGTTTTGAACTAATTAATTTCTTCCAAAATGAAGAAGAAGCAACAGAGAAATAGAGAGAGATTGTCATTTTTTTTCACTTTCAGTTTCACTTACTTAGCTAGCAAATGCAGCTATCTAGTTTAGTCTACTGAAACACCCTGCTCAAACAGAGGGATGCTATGTTAGCTAGCTGGCTATAACAAGGGGATGCTATGTTAGCTATCTGGCTATAACAAGGGGATGCTATGTTAGCTAGCTGGCTATAACAAGGGGATGCTATGTTAGCTAGCTGGCTATAACAAGGGGATGCTATGTTAGCTAGCTGGCTATAACAAGGGGATGCTATGTTAGCTAGCTGGCTATAACAGAGGGGTGCTATGTTAGCTAGCTGGCTATGACTTTCCAACACAACCCTGTAATTCTTCCAAGTCAAGGTAAGTTTTTGGTATTACTAATTCATTGTCGTGGGGCCCGCCGATCTAACTGCTTACTGACTGTACACTAACATTACTGCATGATTGTAGCGGGTTTACTATTAGCTATGCTGAATATGACGTTACTTTAGCTAATATGGTGACAACGATGTAGGCTGTTTGTAGTGGTTTGGCTTGGAAAGGTTTTTTCGCCTGGTCACATACAGCTGATGTGTTGTACATTGAAGTCCACAAGCGTAGGGAAGAGAAGGAATACAACGTGGCTGTTATGAGAGTGAACTGTGCTTACGTGTGATCAGGGGTGTATTCATCCCACCGATTCTGTTGAAAAACATTTCTTAAATGGAAACAAACAAAATAAAACAGGGATAAACATACCTGAATTTGTCCAATAGAAACTCTCGTTTGCAACTTTTGGACTATTGATTACGCCCTAGATCAGCTAGATGCAGGCAAGAGTGTGCAAGGTGGTATTGAATGTCACTGTCTGTCAACTCAAATGTGTCTCTCGACCTGTGTGTACATACGTTGTAAACTTTCATTCGTAGGTTAGGTTGTAGCAACCTCATAATAGTATTGGGAAAATTAGAGTACCATGTAGTAGCCTAAACCTATCGCTGTTACATTGAACTGGGTGAATGGAATATGAATGACAGTCATCCAATATGCTGTACTAGAAATAAGGCCATGCTCATAAAAAAAAAAATCGTACTCCCTCCTCTTAACCGGCACTGACCGCCACTGTGGTCATAATGCCTTTGAGCGTTTCTATCCATCTGCATCTGTAGCCAAAATTCATTTTATTGCACATTTGTATAAGACTCATATCACAGTAAATGCTGTTCTGTCAAACAGGGTCTTTGTTAGTATGGTTCACTGTGGAGGTACACCTTTCACCAATTGACCAAGCTCAAAATGCCCCTGACTGACGCGCCTTCCTTCATATTACTCACCCACACAGCTTAAGACCTGGGTTCAAATACTATTTGAAATTATTTAAAATACTTTATATGTGCTTGATTGAGCTTGCATGGCTTAATTACCAATAGAATAGTCCCAAAAAGGAAACCCCGCCCATGTAGCACTCCAGAGAAGCTGGAAAATGTT